>NW_024868917.1:35695-49520 GCF_013358625.1 Macadamia integrifolia
CCAGAATCCTCGAAACCGAGCAATGTGGGAAAGCCCCACACCTAAAGAAAGAGTGCACCGCGTCACGGGAGCTGGGCATGAAGAACAACGCTAAGGGGACAAACAGTTATGTGACTCAGGGTTAAAGCAGATGATCCTAGACCTGAAGGATGCGATCCGGAAGGTAGCAAAAAACCAGAAGGGAACTCGTGAGCCAGACCTCACCAATGACACGGCTCTAGCTGATGAAGTCATGAAGGACTCGCTCTCGATTGATTTTTGTCTGCCCAAATATGATACCGACGACGGGTCTGGAGACCCCGTCGATCATCTAGAAGGCTTAAGGTTGCGATGCAGTTCTACCGGGTCTCGAAAAACATCATATGTCGAGCCCTGCCTTTGACGTTCAGAGGAGCAGCAAGGTTATGGTATAACCACTTGCCAACGAAATCGATCCACAACTTCAGCGATTTGAGTTACTTCTTCGTGAAGGAATTCTCCAGTAGCCAACCACTGACCAACATAAAACAACATGAAAGAGAGTCGCTGCGAAACTACATAAAGCACTTCCAGCAAGAGAAGATCACGATCAGAGGTCTAGACCAGAAAGAAGAGTTCACGGCCCTGCTGGGAGGCATCAAGGATAAAGAGCTAAAAAGGTCTTTGGTGAAGCATACACTAAGGAACCTAGCCGAGTTGAGGGCTTGGTGTGATAAGTACATCTAGATAGAAAAAACTCTTCAAGCCGATGAAGAAGCTGAAGAGAAGACGAGGAGGAAAAGGATCTTAAGAGGTGATAACAAACCTTCCGAAGAGGGCAAAAGATGAAAGTCCGAATGTGGTCGAGCACCCAATCCACTGAAGAAGTTAGAGAAATATGCACCCCTGAACCGGAAACGAACGGATGTGCTAATGCAGATAAAGGACTTCCCAGATGCCATAGCCATGAAGTGGCTAGGGAAGATGGGACGACACCCTGAGAGATGCAATATGGACAAATATTGCCACTTCCACAAGGACCACGGCCACGACACTAAAGATTGTTGGCACTTGAAGGGAGAAATAGAAGGAATGATCCAAAAAGGGTATCTAGGCCAATTCGTAGACCACGAAAAGGATGATGCCCATGACGGTAATGACCGCAGGGACAACCGTCGAAGAGACGGCAGAGGCCACCATAAAAGGAGGCGGCTAGCCTGCAGAGGCAATCAGGAACGACAAAGGGACCAAACACCCAAGGAAGCCAACCATCACCTTCAGGACGATCATAAAAGCCCAACTAGGGTTATAGTGACAATCTGTGGAGGCCTAGCCACTGGAGAAAGTTCAACCTCGGCTAGGAACGCAAAAGCCTATGAACAAAGTGTGCTTGTGGCTGAATGATCGCACAAGAAGGCGAAGACGGGGACGGTTATTTCCTTCTCGGATGACGACCTGGAAGGGGTGCACACGCCACATGATGATGCCCTAGTAATTACCTTGACGGTTCAGCTGATATCCTGTTCCTTGAAGCTTTCCAGAAGATGGGCCTAAACGAGAGAAAGATGGAGAAGGTTGAACACCCGTTGCAAAGATTCTTCGGTGCCCCGATCAAAGTTGAGGGATCAATTGAGTTGCTAGTAAGAGCTGGCACCGGAGACCGCCAGGTAACAGTCATGATCAACTTCCTCGTAGTAGGCATTACCTCGGCTTTCCTACCCTTACCTGTGAAGTCGAAGCCCTATGATAGTCCATGCTCGGAGTTGATTGTCGATAAATCAATAAATAAAAATGGCACCACCTCGACCATCATCAGGTCATGTTGTAACCTCAGTATCTCCTCAGGCCGTGCTACTACCTCGGCCCTCCTTCAGGTCGTGCTGCTACCTCAGCCCTCAATTAGGTCGTGCTGCCACCTCATCCCTCATCAGGCCTCACCTCGGCCCTCATCAGGCCTCACCTCGGCAATCATCAGGCCGTGCTGTCACCTCAATCATCATCAGGCCATACTGTCACCTCGGCCCTCCTTCAGGCCGTGCTATAATCTCAGCATCTTCTCAGGCCGTGCTACTACCTCGACCCTCCATCAGGCTGTGCTGCCACCTTGGCACTTAATCAGGCCATGCTGCCATCTTCGCCCTCCATCAAGCCGTGCTGCCACCTCGGCCCTCCATCAAGCCGTGCTGCCACCTTGGCCATCATCAGGCCGTGCTGTAAACTCAGCATCTTCTCAGGTCGTGCTACTACCTCGACCCTCCATCAGGCCTTGTTGCCACCTCGGCCCTCATCAGGGATCACCTCGACCATCATCAGGCCGTGCTATCACCTCGGCCATCATCAGACGGTGCTGTCACCTCGGCCATCATCAGGCCGTGTTGTCACCTCAGCCATCATCAGGCCGTGCTGTCACCTCGGCCCTCCTTCAGGCCGTGCTGTAATCTCAGCATCTCCTCAGGCCGTGCTACTACCTCAGCCCTCCATCAGGCCGTGCTGCCACTTAGGCCCTCAATTAGGTCGTGCTATCACCTCGGCATCATTAGGCCATGCTGCCACCTAGGCCCTCCATCAAGCCGTGCCACAAGTCATAGTCTCGACCAACCTGTCACCTCAGCTCGGCACAGTCAATGATGATAATAAAAAGGCATGAAGGAATCTAAAAGAAAGGCGTTTCCTTCATCGAAGAAGGCCGAAGGCATAAATTACAAGGGGGACAGAAGGCCCAAGTTCAAAAGATACAAACAAGAGACTCGAAGGCATTTCGTTCATCAAGGGGCTTCGATCGGGAGAACAGCTTTGCCATCGATGGCACCTGGGACATCTTGGTCTGAACTATCTTGACTAGGAGTAAGGGGGACTTCACAGAGCTCTGGGAAAAGTGACATGGGGGGCTCACTTTATATCAGTAAGGTAATGACGATCCGATTACTCGAGGCCATTAATGACCCTGACATGTCATCAATGTTGATTCCCGAGGCACTCCAGGTAAGACAAGAGTGACATGTCGCTCGAGTCGAAGACACAAGTGGCACGTCGTAAAGACCAGACAGAAGGTCACTACCTCGGTTGAGAGCTCATGCAAAGGCCGAGCGGACCTGACCAAAGGTCCTTACCTCGGTTGGGAGCTCAGGAAAAGGCTGAGCGAACCTGACCGAAGGTCCTTACCTTGGTTGGGGGCTCAGGAAAAGGCTGAGCAGATCTAACCGAAGGTCACCACCTCGGTTAGGGGCTCCGGCTAAGGTCGAGCTGACCTATCCGAAGGTCCTTACCTAGGTTGGGGGCTAAAAAAAAAGCAGAGCTAACCTGACTGAAGGTTCTTACTTCGGTTGGGGGCTTAGACCATGGTCGAGTGGACCTGACCGAAGGTCCTTACTTCGTTGGAAGCTCAGGCAAAGGCAGAGCGTACCTGACCGAAGGTCCTTACCTCAATTGGGAGTTCAGGCAAAAGATCAAGCAAACCTGATTGAAGGTCACCTCAGTTGGGGGCTCGGGCTAAGGCCGAGCTGACCTGACTGAAGGTCCTTACTTCGGTCGGGGGCTCAGACCATGGCTGAGTGGACCTGACCGAAGGTCCTTACCTCGATTGGAAGCTCAGGCAAAGGCCGAGCGGACCTGACTGAAGGTCCTTACCTCGGTTGGGAGCTCAAGCAAAGGCCGAGTAGACCTGACCCAAGGTCACCACCTCGATTTGGGGGCTCTGGCCTATGGTCGAGCTGACCTGACCTAAGATCTCTACCTCGGTTGGGGGCTCGGGCTAAGGCCGAGCAGACCTGACCGAAGGTCACCACCTCAGTTGGGGGCTCAGGCTAAGGCCGAGCAGACCTGACCAAAGGTCACCACCTCAGTTGGGGGCTCAGGCTAAGGCTGAGCAGACCTGATTGAAGGTCACCTCGATTGGGGGCTCTGGGCTAAGGCTGAGCAGGCCTGACCCAAGGTCAACACCTCTGTTGGGGGCTCGAGCTAAGGTCGAGCTGACCTGACCCAAGGTCAACACCTCGGTTGGGGGCTCCGACTAATGCCGAGCTGACCTGACCCAAGGTCCTTACTTCGATTAGGGGCTCAAGCAAAGGCCGAGCAAACCTGATTGAAAGTCACCACCTCGGTTAGGGGCTCTGGCTAAGGCAGAGATGACCTGATCGAAGGTCCTTACTTTGGTCGGGGGCTCAGACCATGGTCGAGTGGACCTGACCAAAGGTCCTTACCTCGATTGGGAGCTCAGGCAAAGCCCAAGAGGACCTAACCGAAGGTCTTTACCTCAATTGGGAGCTCAGGTAAAGGCCGACCAGACCTAACCCAAGGTCACCACCTCGGTTTGAGGGCTCTGAGTTAAGGCCGAGCTGACTTGACCTAAGTTCTCTACCTCGGTTGGGGGCTGGGGCTAAGGCCGAGCAGACCTGACCGAAGGTCATCACCTCGATTGGGGGCTCTGGGCTAAGGCCGAGCAAACCTATCCGAAGGTCACCACCTTAGTTGGGGGCATTGGACTAAGTCCGAGCTAACTTGACCCAAGGTTAACACCTCGGTTGGGGGCTCATGCTAAGGCCGAGCTGACCTAACCCAAGGTCACCACCTCGGTTGGGGGCTCCGGCTAATGCTGAGCTGACCTGACCGAAGGTCCTTACCTCAGTTGGGGGCTCAGGCAAAGGTCGAGCAGACTTGATCAAAGGTCACCACCTCGGTTAGGGGCTCCGGCTAAGGCCGAGTTGACCTGACCGAAGGTCCTTACTTCGATCGGGGGCTTAGACCATGGCCGAGTGGACCTAACAGAAGGTCTTTACCTCGATTGGGACCTTAGGCAAAGGCCAAGCAGACCTGATCGAAGGTCCTTACCTCAGTTGGGAGCTCAGGTAAAGGCCGAGCAGACCTAATCGAAGGTCACCACCTCGATTGGGGGCTCAAGATAAGGCCAAGCAGACCTGACCGAAGGTCACCTCGGTTGGGGGCTCTAGGATAAGGCTGACCAGACCTATCTGAAGGTCACCACCTCAGTTGGGGGCTCTGGGCTAAGGCCGAGCTGACTTGAGCCATGATCAACACCTCGGTTAGGGGCTCGGGCTAAAGTCGAGCAGACCTGACCGAAGGTCACCACCTTGGTTGGGGGCTCAGGTTAAGGCTGAACAGACCTGATCGAAGGTCACCTTGATTGGGGGCTCTGGGCTAAGGCCGAGCTGACCTGACCCAAGGTCAACACCTCGATTGGGGGCTCTGGGCTAAGGCCGAGCTGACCTGACCCAAGGTCAACTCCTCGGCTGGTGGCTCGGGCTAAGGCCTAGCTGACTTGACCCAAGGTCACAACCTCGGTTGGGGGCTCTGACTAATGCCGAGCTGACCTGACCGAAGGTCCTTACTTCGGTTGGGGGCTCAAGCAAAGGCCTAGCAAACCTAACCAAAGGTCACCACCTCGGTTAGGGGCTCCGGTTAAAGCCGAGCTAACCTGACTGAAGGTCCTTACTTCGATCGGGGACTCAGACCATGGCCTAGTGGACCTGATCGAATGTCCTTACCTCAGTTGGGAGTTTAGGCAAAGCCCGAACGGACCTGACCGAAGGTCCTTACCTAGGTTGGGAGCTCAGGCAAAGGTCAAGCAGACATGACCCAAAGTCACCACCTTGGTTTGGGGGCTCTGGGCTAAGGTCGAGCTGACCTGATCAAAGGTCTCTACCTCCGTTGGGGGCTCAGGCTAAGGACGAGCAGACCTGATCGAAGGTCACCTCGGTTGGGGGCTCTGGGTTAAGGTGGAGCAGACCTGTCCGTAGGTCACCACCTCGGTTGGGCGCTCTGGGCTAAGGCCGAACTGACCTGACCCAAGGTCAACACCTTGGTTGGGGGCTTGGGCTAAGGCTGAGCTGATCTGACCTAAGGTCACCACCTCAGTTGGGGGCTCTGGCTAAGGCCGAGCTGACATGATCGAAGGTCCTTACTTCAATCGGGGCATCAGACCATGGCCGAGTAGACTTGATAGAGGGTCCTTACCTCGGTTGGGAGCTCAGGCAAAGGCTGAGCGGACCTGATCGAAGGTCCTTACCTCAGTTGAGAGCTCAGGCCCAGGCCGAGCAGACCTGACCCAAGGTCACCACCTCGATTGGGGGCTCCAGCTAAGGCCGAGCTGACCTAATCGAAGGTCTTTATCTCGATTTGGGCAAGGGTCGAGTGGACCAGACTGAAGGTCTTGATCACGGATGACACAAAAGCTGAGGCCGAAGGAATAAGACCTAAGGGACACATGAATAGGAAAGAAAATGATGTAAGTCATGATTACTGTCACACCCCGTTCACACAAAACTGGATCGGTGAGCGGGTTAACTCTAGTTAATCCAAACCTGCCAGGATCATCTGATACAGTACCCCACCACAGCATACCCACATCTAAGATAAGTGTTCAAAAATTCAGCGGAAAACTTAAATTACCTGTAAATATCCCCAATATACTTGATACCCAAATTGTAGTATATAGCCAAGTACATGTGGGCCTGCAGGAATGATATTTACACAAAAAGAATAACAATTTACGTATCAAGTACACATAAAGGGGGGTCATCAAAAGAATCAAAAAGCAAAATTCTGTACGGTGTCATTACTGTGGTCCCGCAGCACAACCCTCGCACATGTAATCAGCATTGTGCTCATACTCCTCGGGGACCCACCAATCCTCAAGGAAAACTCGACAGTGGGGCCCGACTCCTGATCTTTAGGTGGGTGACCTGTAAAATCATCTAAAAGAGGTGTGCACGTGGGATGAGCTCACTAGCTCAGTAAGTGAAAAGAAAGACCACACAACAATCACATCCATATGTACTATATGCTATGCAATTCATTTTAAATCTTATCCACTTAAACAACATTACTAAGTCTTTGGTTATGTGCTACTTACAACCATAGTGCGCGTATGCCCTCGGTACAAGCCACGAACTTCATCCCGCGATACCCCCATAGGGTTGTCAGAGAAGGCCCACCGTGAGTACTCAGAAAAGTAAAGCATGCCGACCACCAGCTCTCAACATAAAAGTAAATGACAGAAAAATAAAGGTGTTGACCCCAGTAATTTAAAAGCAGTATGATTGGTCCTCTTGAATATACTGTTGTTTTATGGTTGTCCTTGTTGGCAACTCGGCCATGTGGCGGTGATGACATGGCCAGTTTGGGTGACGTGGATGAAAATGATGACATGGCAGTATCCAGTGTCACCGATGAGATAACAGAGCAGCTTGGTATGCATGGAGTGGTTTAATACATCATTAATAGGTGGTGCGGGTTTCTGGGTCAAAACTGGCAAAATTGGCCTATTTACGATCGAGGGCATTTTCGGCAATGAAAATGACATTTTTGGAAGATTGGTTCTTCATGAAAAAGATAGATTGTAATTTTCCTAGTCCAGTGCATTTGATTTTGTCACATTCCGATACCGTATGAAGAAGTTACGGCATTTATGGCAGTCAAGGGAAGTTTCGGCATTGAAGATGAATTTTTTAAAGGAAGCGTTCTACATGTAACAATACGAAAAAAATACAATCTTTCCAACGGTTCTGATTTCATCGCATTCCGATTCCGTATGAGAAAGATACGTCATTGGAAAGGTGTAGGGGCATTTTGGTCTTTTTACATGGATGATTCAGATGATTGAGTCTTCTGAAAAGTCGTAGAGCATCCAGTTACGATTCCAACGCACTTCGTTTCATCTCGATCGGATATCGTATGAAAAAGTTATAAGCGTTTTCGTAAAGTCGGTTCGAAAATCCAAACCGAAAATCCATCAGTTGCTCTCGGTGTTGGGTGGATTTTTCGGATTTTATTTTTGAAATTCGAAGGGCTTTTGTGTAAT
The DNA here is from genome assembly GCF_013358625.1 of Macadamia integrifolia. Lineage (NCBI taxonomy): Eukaryota > Viridiplantae > Streptophyta > Magnoliopsida > Proteales > Proteaceae > Macadamia > Macadamia integrifolia. The sequence goes on from NW_024868917.1 coordinate 43,470, forward strand.
TTAAATATTTTGAAGGTCTGAGTTGCAAGGGGTCTTTAAGCACTGAAACATATGGAGCCAGGGGCTTGATTGTAATAAAGAGGAGTAAAGGGAAGTGAAATGGACGGCCAAGATTCGACCACGTAGGCTTGATGCCCATCCAAAGGCTGCTGAGATTTTGGTGTGATATAGACGAGATAGATGCTTGCGCGTGGGATTTGATTGGTTAGATGCATAATTCTTGATGCACTGGCGCTACACTATATCAAGGTATGTTATTGTGTTTCGCGCGTGTATAGAAAGTATAAAAAGGATTCCGATCTTAATGATCTCATGAAATCTGATTAAAGCCATCATGGAAGATTCCGATCCAACGGTCAATATGCATTTTCACTTTGTGAGTGGGAGACAAGTTCCCTTAAAATCCGGAAAAGCAACCAATCATAGATCGACAACACTTCTGACGATGTCAGCGCCTACGTCATGATGACGTCATCGAGATTCAAATCTAACGGTTTGGATCTGTTGTCCTTTGGTTTAATCGGACGGCTTGGATTATAAGATCTCTTATATGAGATCTACGGTCAGATTTCGCCCCTGTTGCGCGCGCCACCGGTGTAGCCTGCGCCACCCGTACGAAGATTCTATTTCGGGCTATCTCATTGCTCCAACTTCAAAAGGTCATATCTCCTTCATTTTAAGTCGGATTTGGGTGAACCAAGTTGCAGATTCTTTGTTTTTTCAAGCCCTACACCATGGAAGCAAGAAAAATGGGTTTTGAGTGAAAAAAATCTACGGTTTTGGTAGGAGAAGCTTCCCCCTCTTTGTTGGTCCTTGAATGAACATACATTCTTGATGATAAATGTTCTTAGGCCATTAAAGGAGGTAAAAGAGGTGGTTGAAGTGTTTTAATGGTATATTAACTCAAAGCCAAGGAAGAAGAGAAGAAAGCAAAGATATGTTTGCTTTGAAGAGCAAGAAGCCAAGGAGAGAGAAGGTGTGAGCACCAAACTTGTCAGTATAAGTTTCCAGTCATCCCAGACAATCGGTTGTGAGATTCTCTAACCCTGGATTTTACATTACATGTATGTATGTATGTTAGGGTTAGTTGTGGATGAATGTATACATGCTAGGTTAGTTGTGGATGAACTGTAAGCATGCTAGCTAGTTGTGGATGCATATGCTAGGCAGAGCTTGACTGTAGGGCATTGATATAAGCCCAATTTAATTGTATTATTTATTGTGTGCTTAGTGGGTGCTAAGCACCGGGAGTGGGTGCTCCCGTGTAGTGGGTGCTACACATTGTATCGGCACTACAAGTGCCATCTCAGCTTCGGCTTGAGAAAATTGGGTGTGGGTGCTCCTGACTGTGGGTGCAGTTAAAAGTAGTGTATTGAGTAGGTACGAAGCCTTTACAGGCACTACTCCGGGGATGTAGGCAAATTGCCGAACCTCGTAAAAACCCTGTGTTGTGGGTGCTTGTTGTTTGCATTTGATATTGAAGTGCGTGGAATGTGGAATGTGGAATGGGTGTGCATACTTGGAAGTGCCTATGAGAGGCTGAGTGTGCATACGACTGTGTGCAAACAGGGACAGGTATATCAGGTTCTTCTTGGCCAGACATCGGACAGGTTTTTAGGTATCAGAATTGCACTCACTGATTCACCCCCCCTCTCAGTGACTGCCGGGTTACAACATATACCACTTTGCCGACTGCCCTAATGACCAACTGGGCGTATGTCTAACTGCCACAGTGACCCGACAACCGCGACCACTGCTTTCCCCCATGTGATAACCCAACACCTCAACCCCTGTTGGGAAGGGTCGTAGCACAGGGTATGAGAATCCTAAACCGTATGCTCCTATATGACATAGTACGATTGCATAGTGTCACTATGTCCCATTCCATGGGCCACCAATGCACTCGTTTTCAAGCCGACTACGGCGTCTAGTCTAATAATGCATCATATATAGTAATCTAACCATTCATCACATAAGCACATCAATCATTTAACATTGAAAATGTAAATCACCACCCACATATCATAATTCCTTTGGTTAGAATCCACAAGCAATATGTGCGAATAGCATACGAGGAAAACTAATCTACACATAATTTGCATGATGACATGGCTAGTCTAGATACAATTTAATGATGCAAAACAAGCCTTAAAATAAGGTCAAATGTCCTCTCCCCACTTACTTGTTGGGTACAAAAGCTCACGTTCGGTACGGGTGAGATCCGACGTGAGAAACGTAAATTCTAGTGGAACCTATCATAAGCGAATGGGGTTAGCATTTCACCACTTTGGGGTCAAAACTAACAATGCATGATGTTTAAATCATGTTTAAAATCATAAAAGAGGGTTGCCCGTCCGTTTTGGGCCCATTCGGACTCAAAAATTCGACTAGGGGGCCAACAAGTGGGCCAGACAGCCCACCTGTCTTTGCCCACTAGTCTTCAGAGGCGGGCCTGATAGCCCATCGATCTTTTCCCACTGGTGGGAACTGAGGTGCTGCCCCCTCAGGCGGGCGGCTTCGCCCGTCGGTCTTCACCCACCTGTGGGGGTGGAAATTTGTTTTCTTCTTTGAAATGTTCCACAACCTTGGAAAAACCAAATGGGGCTATTCCAATCACATTTTCCACACATCTAAGGTCTTATCTCAAGAACTCTTCCAAAACCCCAAAATCACCTCTTAACTTAAGAAATCGCCAATGCTTCTCAAATCTTGTAAACACTTCTTTAAACCTTCAAAATCAACACATAGACCATCTATTAAACCTTAGATTCAGCATATCAAGTGGGATTTACAAGATCTCAAGGAACTCTACCCAAATCAAGGGTTTCACTTAGGGTTTGGTGAAAGTTTAAGAAGTATAGCTTTCGCTCACCCCAAATCGTAGGTCTCGTGTTGGGGATCACTTTTTCGGTGTCGGAATGAGAAGATCAAACCTCGTCGTCGCTTAAAGCCATTTCTTTCTCCTCTTTCTTTCCCTTTCTTCTTCTTTGTTCTCTTTTCTTCCTTTCTTTTCTCTTTCCTCTTTACTCTTCTCACCAACTCCTTAATGCATTAAATGAGAAAAGGAGAAACACAATAAGTACTATTTATACTTAGAGAATATCTAATAACCACATGGGTGGCTCACTCTGGTGAACGGGTTCGCCCGTCTGTGACCGCCCACCTACTGGACAAAACTTAGCCAAACAATTGAGATTTCGATGGAATTCGACTCTCGACATGTATCTCACTCTCGGTACGAGATATATAATACGTACACACTTTAGGATACGGTTACGTACCAGCATTACCCATACATGACCTTATGATACGTGCATGTACACAGCTTGGGTACACCCGTCTCCTCTGGTACTAACTCGGACTTGTCTGGCCAACCTGTGTTCAAAGTCACCCTTGTCATCATGGTCCATAAGGAACCCGCCTTAACCCTCTCTGACTCAGGTCTTGCATGATTAAACCGAGTCAACCGTGTAATTAAACCAAGTTTTTAAAAGTAGGGTATCACATTTACCCCCTTTTGAAAATTTCATCCTCGAAATTGGCGTACCTAGTTGTTCGAAAAGATGAGGGTACTTGGCTTAGATTTCATCTTCCTTCTCCCAATATGCTTCTTCAAGTGAATGATTCGCCCATCGCACCTTTACAAAGGGAATGGAGCGATTGCGAAGGCTTTTCACTTTTCGGTCCAAGATTTCAGTTAGTTGTTCTCTATAGGTCATATCAGCTTCTAGATATTCTGGTTCCACGGGTAACACATGTGATGGATCGTGAACGTATCGCTTCAGCATGGATACATGAAATACATTATGAACATTTTCAAGGGAAGGTAGAAGAGCAAGCATGTAGGATACTGAGCCAACCCGAGTCAAAATCTCAAATGGACCAATGTATCTCGGGCTCAACTTACCCTTTCTATGGAATCTATGCAACCCTTTAGTAGGAGAAATCTTGAGAAACACCTTTTCTCTTGCTTGAAACTCAATGTCTTTCCTACAAGTGTCTGCATAACTCTTTTGACGTGACTGAGCTACCTTAATCCTTTCTCGAATAACATCGACCTTGTCACATGTCATTTGTATCATTTCGGGTCCTAACATTCGGCGTTCGCCTACCTCATTCCAATATAGAGGAGTTCTACACTTCCTATCGTATAATGCCTCATATGGAGCCATCCCAATTGTAGCTTGATAACTGTTGTTATAGGCAACCTCCATAAAGGGTATATATTCTTCCCAACTACCACACATTTCCATTGCACATAGCCTGAGCTTGTCTTCTAATATCTGTATGGTTCGCTCTGACTGACCATCAGTCTATGGGTGGAAAGCAGTACTCAAGTTCAATTGTGATCCCAAAGCATGCTGGAATCTTTTCTAAAATCTGAAAGTGAACCTTAAGTCCCTATCTGATACAATGCTCACTGGCACTCCATGCAAGCACACTATGTTATCCATATAAAGTTGTGCTAACTTGGCCATAGAGAATTTGGTCTTGATGGGAATGAAATGAGCAGTCTTAGTAAGCCGATCAACTATCACCCAAATCGCATCCATCCCTTTAGGTGTGCAGGGTAGTCCGGTGATAAAATCCATCGTAATCCTATCCCACTTCCAGTCTAGTATTGGGAGTGACTGAAGAGTACCATAAGGTCGATGCCTCTCAGATTTTACTTTTTGGCATGTAAGGCAAGTCGCCACATATAAGGCTATTGTGATTCTCATGTTTGGCCACCAGTAGTTTTGTTTAAGGTCCTTATACATCTTTGTACTTCCTGGGTGGGCTGAGTACTCGGAGCTATGTGCTTCTTGCACTATCTTATCTTGTCTCTCCAAATCAGCGGGCACACACAACCTACCTCGAAACAACAATGTCTTGTCGTTGGCTAAAACGAAGTCAGGGTTTTTCATTGTTTGCTCTTGAATCTTAATTCTAATCCGTTGCAACTCAAGAACCAAAGGTTGTTTCATTATCGCCTCTTGCCTAATAGACGGGTGCACCTGTAGAGCTGCCAAGGATACAGTTAACCATTTAGTGTGTAATACCCTACTTCTTAAACCCGGTCTGATTACAGGGTTGACCCGGTTTAACAATGCCGGACCCGAACCGGAGAGGGTTAAGGCAGGATCCTTGTGGACCATGATGGCAAGGGTGACCTTGAACATCGGCTGGCCAGACAAGTCCGAGCCAGTTCCAAAGGAGACGGGAGTACCCAAGCCATGTACATGCACATATCATAAGGCCATGTACAGATAAAGCAGGTATGTAGCCGTATCTTATGGCGCATACATATATTACATCTTATGCCAAGAGTGAGATTTGCGGAGAGTCAAACTCTGACAAAATCTCACTTGTTGGCCAAGTTTTGGCCCTCAGGTGGGTGGTCACAGGTGGGCGCATCCACCCACCTGAGTGACCCACCCATGAGGTTATAAGATGTTTTAAAAGGTATAAATAGCTATCTTATGTTTTCCTTTTTCTTTTTCTCATTTATGACACTCGGACGTTTGGTGAGAAGAGTAAAGAGGAGAGAGAAAAGAAGGGAAAGAAGAGGAAAAGAGAAGGAAGAGGAAGAAAAGATGGATTTCAATGGCGCCGAGGTTTGATCTTCCCATTCTGACGCCGGAAGAGTGATCTCCAATACGAGATCTACGTTTATAGGTGAGCAAAGGCCAGGTTCCTTAAACTTTCACCATACCCAAGTAAAACCCTTGATTTGGGTAGAGTTTCTTGAGGTCTTGTAAATCCCCCTTGAGATGATGAATCTAAGATTTAATAGATGATCTATGTGTTGGTTTTGAAAGATTTGAAGAAGTGTTTACAAGGTTGGCAAAAGCATTGGTGATTTGAAGTGATTTTGGGGTTTTGAAGGAGTTCTTGAGCAAAGAAGGTAAGATGGCACTCCATTCCTTAAATCTAACCTAGATCTAGGTTAGAACCATCTTATGAGACCTTGAATGTGTGGAGAATGGGTTGGGAAGGACCCCATTTGATTCCCTAAAGGTTGGGGAAGGTTTCAGGTGAAAATGGCATTTTCCTGCCAAGATCGGTGGG
>NW_024868918.1:0-3799 GCF_013358625.1 Macadamia integrifolia
GAACCAGATTTGAACTGGTGACATGAGGATTTTCAGTCCTCTGCTCTACCAGCTGAGCTATCCCGACTATTTTTTATGCATCATCCTCATTCTATTAGAGTTCTTGGGTCTATGTCTATTAAATGCCTTAAAAAAAACATTACAAAGTCATACCGTCTGACGTCCTCTATCTACTCTATGTACCTCCGCCTTCCCAAGAGGTTCCGCTTGACTGAAAAGCTTTCCCGAAAAGAATACAAGCTACCTAACCAACCAACCAACAAAGGAAACACTCTCTCATCAAACCCAGGAGGTGGATTTGAATACGACCACCTCTCGTTTATCCAACCAAAACGAAAGGAAGGAAACAAACTCTCTGAAAAGTCACCTATGTCGTCAGTCCTCGCACAATTCTTGGACCTTCAAAACAAATAGAAGACTCCAAAAATTAAAACACTTATAAAAATAAAAATAAAATCAAAAAGACAATAGAACGCTAACTCATTAGCTTAGGTACATGCAAGAGCATAGATTCATCTTCAGTGCGAAGTAGCGTGATCTTTTTCACATCCGGTGTGCTTAGGGTTTAGACACACATTAGTGGGTACCATTATTTCTTCCTAAAATAAAATAAACACAAAATTAGAAGCTTTCTCGTATTACATATTTGGCCAGTGAGGGGACGCACAGGACAGCATAGTCTTTTCGTATGCACTCTGTCTAGGCTTAGATACACACCAAGAATAAAATTCTTTCTTCCCAAAACAAAATACACACATAAAATTGCAAAATTAGAAACTTCCACATGGCACACAGCTTCTCTGAGCGGGACAGTATAGGAAGTACGCCCAGTATGTGAAGTTTTCTCATTAGGCGCCCTTTTGTCCTTGGGCAACCCATCCACCTCACGTCACGGCCTCACCTGGAGTGGTATTTTTCGAAATTTTTTATTGCCTTATTTAGGTAATATTAGTGCAAATATGTCCTTTGTCTTGAACGTTATAATATCTCAGGTGAAATTCCAAAATCTCACCAATTACTCGCGTTTTATATAAACATTTCTTCCCAGCTAAGGATATGATATGAAGAAATTTATTAGTGTAATAATTATTATTTTTTTCTTGTTTTACCAAGGAGATTATGGGTTGGTTCATGGTTGTTTCTGATCAATCGGTCATACGTACGTTACTCTTTTCTCTTATTAATCTTTGGTTAGGGTTAGGGTTTAGAGAGATTTTTTTAATGGAAATCTTTCTTCATTCTTCTTTTGTTCTACTTTTCCTTTTGTTTTTTGGATGAATTAAGTAGTTCTTTTTTTAGGTTTTATGTATCCTCAATTCCTCATTCCCTTGTTTCAATTAGTTTCTGAGTTCACATCGTCAAATTTAGGGTAGGGGAAATGCTGTCGTCTTTCCCCTCTGAAGGGAATTCATGAAAGTATGAACTCAGATTTTCATGTTATTATTTTTTTCCTTTAAGATCAGGTTTGGGTGTTTGCTGCATGTGGGTATCAGCTATATAGCGTCAGATCATCTCAGTTTTCTGAATTGTTTTCCGTTTATCCTTTTTTGTAGGTATTCCTGGATTTATTTTCTTCTGTTTTTTTTACTTGATGCTAATTGTTTCTTGGACATGTGGAGTGTAGTCTATGAAGTTTGAGCTGCTGGCCAGAGTAAGGAATTCAATCTAGATTGTGTAAGTCCAAGAGTTCTTGTGGATCTTTTGCACTTCTTTAATTTATATTTTTATCATAATTTTTATGGACTTTTATTTTATTTAATGAAGTTATGAAATGCAAGGGATTCAGTGTTATAGAAGTTAATCTGGGTTACAAGGTTAAAGGACTTTTATAGTATTGATAAAATCAAAAGAAAGGGTTTGCAATTTTAAATCTGATGTGTTAGGAAGAACTTATTGGATGCAGATTTATCTGTGCTGGTAATTTGCAGTTGTGTTGTCTAAATGCATTGGTTTAGAAATCAAAAAATGGGAAGTAATTAACCTTATATATTGTACGGCTATGTTGAATTTCGGTGGCCATGATTTATCATTTGTACGACTGTTGTTTGTCCGTCTTATCTTTACTCTTTCAGGAAGCCTTTGAGTAATTAGTTGAAGGTTTTGTTGGGGTCTAAGATTTAAATTCTTTAGAATATCAAGGTTCGCAAACTTTATGTTTTGGGTTATTGTGTTGGTTAGTCATTGAGTTAAGATATAAAAGGATTTGTTATGATATAATTCAAGTTGACGTATTCAATTATGTAATTTGCATTGAATTTGTGTTTTGATATCTGAGGGTTCTGAGTGTTTATCGGCTGTAGATTGGAATAGTCCTTAATTGTATGTTGCTCCTACTAAAATACAGGTGAAACTATTGTTTCATTTTTTAGTGAGTGAGTTGTCTCTAAGTTGCCAATCAAGCCATTAACTGTTTGCTTCTGCTTATTATACTCTTGGGCTCCGAATCTCTCTTATCAAGACCATTAAGTAATGGACTGAATTGATGAAATTCATGTATTGCATAAACCAGATCCTTAAATGTGGCAGGTTTACATGTAGTGGACTTAACTTCCAAACCTAATGAATCAATTTCATGAATTAAGAAAATATATGTGGCATTGAAACTATCCTTTTGGATTCAATAGCCAACCTATTAAATATGAATCATAAATTGTGAGATGTGAATGATGCATAAATAAAATGGAACCATCGACTTAACTTCTATGTGCCTGGCTAATGAACATACTGGACAATTTTGATTGGAAGCTGTTGTGGTTATGTGATGCAGTTGCCTTGGCCCTAGATGGACCGGAACTACCCTCTTTGGAGACCTAAGCCTAGATGCAACCGGCTCAACCTGGTTTTCTGGTCTAAAAGGGGCTGGTTATGCGATATTTAAGTTTATTTTATTTTATTTGCGTGGGTAGACTACATGGGAGTAATTTGGCAGCTTCTTTGTTTGAGACGTTGCCTTGTTTGTTTAGTTTCCATTAATATGTTTTGCCTTTTCTTGGTATTAACTATATAACATGATGGAGAACAGATATTGAATGAATAGACTAGAGAATGAATGAAGTTTAAGTTTCATACATTGAGAGCTACTGTGTCCTGCTACATACCTGAGTTCCTCTCTCTCCTCTCTTTAATCGATTCAGTTCTTATTCTTCCATTCAGGTATATCTGTTCTTTCCCCTTTTCCTTCTTCCATCCCAGGTGAGTTTTCTTCTTGTTTCTTATTCCTTAAGTTCCCCTTCTTGCTGTTGTTTCTTTGTCTCCTCAATTGATACTCTGTTTTCATAAATGTAAGGACCCCTAAAGACCTTTTCCTCCTTCCATCCGAGGTGAGTTCAATCTCTCTCGATAAACCTTCTTTCAATTTGAAATTGGGAATCAAGTTGACTCTCTAGGGTGATTCAGTCCCTTGAACCTTGTTCCATGAAGCCCTTTCTTCTGTGGTTTTTAAATCTGAGTTCAGACCTGACTGCTACACCAAGGTTTAAGATCTCGCTCTCGCCCCCCATCTCACTGATCCAAAAAAGAGAGATGGTGAGATCTCGCCGAGATCATGTATTTTTCATCGTCGACTCGGTGGCCATATGGTCTTTGTAGCCCATGAAACTTGGCATTTGCCCTATTTTAGGCATTCTAAACACTTTTTTTTTTTTTTTTAAATCAAACCTAAAATGGTGCTTTGACTTTGTACCCCATGTAAGTAGTCTCTGACTCTTCGGACCCTAGGAGTCTGCTCTATTCCACAATCCACAATCCACAATCCACATTCCACAATCAACACATGACACAACATAATCATAAGAATTTA
>NW_024868918.1:3819-7313 GCF_013358625.1 Macadamia integrifolia
ATTCACCTGATGTTCTTTTTTCTTTGTGATGACTCTGTCCTCGTTGAACATTCATCTTTTAGCAACAGATATATTTTCTTGTAGTAATAGTGGTATTCGATTATTTAGTACCCTTAAAGTAGGATAAGTGTGTGTGTGTGTGTGTGTGTGTGTGTGTGAGAGAGAGAGAGAGAGAGAGAGAGAGAGAGAGATATAGTGTACCCTCCCTTGGCCGTTTGAAAAACATTTCATAAAATTATAAAATCTTAATTTCATGTTATAGTTTACCAGTCAAGTTGTGGATGCGGTCCTATTAAGGTAGGTACGTAAGTCACACTCAATCATTCTATTCTAACATAATTATTCACTTGTGAATCTAACTCATTTGTCGTAAAATAGACCTTTTTATCCAAAAGTGACCATTGAGTTTTTTTATTTTTTTTTGTGCACCTTGAGTTAACATATAACTACTAAACCTCCAAGTGATAGAATTAATAACATTTTAATTCCTCCACTTAGCAATATCATGTAATGGACCTACAAATATGGAAATTATTGTCACCACACTAGTCCACTGAAACCTCTTAGTAGGAGAATATTCTTTAAAATATGATTATTAATTAATTATATATTAAAAAAATATATATTTACAAAACTATTACTGACCTCAAAATCTTGTCTAATCACAATCAAATCTCTCTCTCAAAACATTCACCATTTTTTGTGAATAGGATTACCTTTTGAGTTTCTCTTCCATTCAAAGACATTATTATGAATTTAGTGCATTAATGTATAATGAGAAGAGCCATACCGAAAATAATGTATAATCAGAGGAGGGATCAACTATTAGAACAACAAAATACACGAAGTCTGACTGCAATAGTAATTAAGGGCACCTTAATTATGAGGACCAAAATGAACAATTATAGAGAATCTTATTTCTCAAACATTAGAGAATCATCTATACTAGATTCTTAAAATGATCCAATTTAATATACAAACAATATGAACATTCCTAAAATATACAAGGTGACAACATATTCACATAATGCTTGGTTGTATCTCTAGTTGCAAACAATTTAAGGTCTAATTTTATGATAACCATTTATCTAAAATAAAACAATGTAAATAAAAAATTAATTAAACTCTTTAAATTGAGTTTGACGAACACATAAATCCAACAAATACACTAATTTTTTAATGTCGTAAAATGATTTGTTAATGTAACTGTTTCACATACATCATCATTTTCATTTGTCAGAAATATATTTAATGCTCTTTCCAAATTGTATACTGTCATCTCATAAAATAAATATGGGAAAAGGTTCTCTAAGTGATGGAGTGGGGTCGAAACTTCTGTGCCTCCCCAAACCTTGACTTATTGATTGTTGGATCCCCCTCTTTGCATATCAGTCATTCCATTCATCCCTTGATGTAACTCTATTCTCTCCACCGCCATTGCAACTTTTCTTTCCCTCACTTCCCTATTACAATCCACAACGCATCTCCCCCCTCCCTCTCTATCCCTATTATCTCCCCCACTCTGTATCTCCTTCTATAAACATATTAGCAAGAGAGGATGAGAGTGACTTATCATCCTTACACGGTGTGAGGTTTGAAGTCACCATGCGAAAAAGATTGGGCAGAGTTCCTTGAGAGAGAGATATATGGTGGGTTGCAATGGCGATGAGGGAGAGCGTGTGCAACAAAGGCAAATAGTGGGGTTGCTGCATGAATGAATAAAACAGCTATGATACTGTTACGTGTTAAATCATCCTTAGTGTTTATTTTATAGTTATTGTATTGTTTATTATTATTATTATTATTATTATTATTATTATTATTATTATTATTATTATTATTATTATTATTATTTTATTTGTATGTGGATAGGAGTTATTGTCACAATGGAGTGTTTGGTGATTATGCAACTTAATATCTAAGGTTATGGAAAGTGGATAGAAGTTATAGGAGTTAGAATTACATGAAATATGGAGTGGGATTGTGGAGTGTACGGTTGTAAGTTGTTGGTTTAGCCTATTTAATATGCACAAATATAATGAACGGATATGATTGAAGTTATAAAAAGGTTTCCTATTTTCTCTCCCAAAAGAAGAGGTAGGCTTCCTCATCCAAGCCATACGTCTAGCTTCATTTGTAAAGCCAAGAGGTAAGCACCTCTTAATTAGCCAAAACACCAATCTTGGTCTATAAAGCTAATCTACCAAATATGGAGTTATCCCTATTTTATCTCATTTTATCTCTTACTTATCTCTTATATATTTATTTGTTATATTTTCACCTATTTTTTCTCCACTAAATTTGTGTACATAACATCTAGTATCAGAGCTCAGGCATGGCCCTACCGTTGGATTGGATTCTTAAATCCATCTTGTTTTCAAGGAGATTTTGCCAACGGATGAGAATCAAATAAAAATTCATCCTAAACTATAAGCAAGGAGCAAAATCTTATCCACTGACAAGGCATTTCACTTCCTGAAGCCATGTGGGAAGATATTGAAGCAAGTTCAAGAAAATCGGTCTTGAGGACAAGACCGAAATTGAAGAGGGAAGGAGTTGTTATGAGCTAAATCATCCTTAGTGTTTATTATTATTATTATTATTATTATTATTATTATTATTATTATTATTATTATTATTATTATTATTATTATTATTATTGTATTTGTATTTGGGTAGGAATCATTGCCATGGTGGAGTGTTTGATGGTTATGCAACTTAATATCGAAGGTTATGGAAAGTGGATAGAAGTTATAGGTGTTAGAATTACGTGGAGTATGGAGTGACATTGTGGAGTGTACGGTTGTAACTTGTTGGTTTAGTCTATTTAATAGGCACAAGTATAATGAATGTATACGATTAAAGTTGCTAAAGGTTTCAAATTTTCTCTCCCAAGAGAAGAGGTAGGCTTCCTCATCCAAGTCAGACGTCCAACTTCGTTCACAAAGCCAAGAGTCAAGACCCCAAGCTTGGTCTGTAAAGCTAATCTACCAAATAAGGAATTATCCCTATTTTATCCCCCTCTATCTCTTATATTTAGCTCTTATTTATTTATTTATTTATTTGTTTGTTATACTTTCACCTATTTTGTGTACTTAACCGATACAAAGAGGGAGATTCGTTGATCAATACAGTGGAGGCATGGGAGATTTCATCCAACTTGCCAACTCAGAGAATCTTTTCTCAATACATATATAAGGAAAAGGCTTTGTCACACTCTCTCTCTGCCTGATTAAAAAAATGGCCATGCCCATGTGTGTCCTACACTGCTATTGGTTGGAGCCACTAACTCCAAGAAAGCTAGTAGCATGCCCAACCTTTGCCCAAATATATAACACTTTTGGCAAAACTATTAAAGATTTTTTTTTTTTTTGGGGTAAGATTATTGATTGATAACATGTCAAAAACAAAAGGGCATACCTAATGAACAAGGCTCCTGCATGTGTGAGAGTCGGGGGGTGGGGGGGGGAGAACTACGTAGTCTTACCCTGAAC
>NW_024868918.1:7333-18957 GCF_013358625.1 Macadamia integrifolia
CGGACCCTAGGAGTCTGCTCTATTCCACAATCCACAATCCACAATCCACATTCCACAATCAACACATGACACAACATAATCATAAGAATTTAAAAGACATCATAGATAATTACTTAATTGTTTAACAATTAACATTGATGACTGATGAGTCACATTCACATACATTGCAAATTAATGCAAATTAAAGTAACTCCAAATGTGGATGAGGAGGTAATATTTTCTACTCTTTAAGCTTCAATGAGTGTAGGAATGGAGATCCTCAATCAAAAGCACCAAAATCCTCTCTCCTTAGTGTTTTTTCTTCAAAAAAGTAGAGAGAGAGAGAGAGAGAGAGAGAGAGAGAGAGAGAGAGAGAGAGAGATTGATTTGGCGAGATCTTGAGATCTCGGTCGAGTTATTGTACAATTATAACTCGCCATACATCTTGTCTCACATTTTAAAAAAAGAGAAATATTAGCAATATCTTAAACCATGTGCTACACTACCATCTTGTACAATTTCAGAGAATTTGTTCCAACTTTCAGATTGCTGATTTGGTGGTTTGCTAGGTGGATGGTAGAGATCAGTGGTCTAGGTAACTACCCCTGAATTCTCAGTTTGATCGGACCTCTTTAGGCGTGAGTTCTTTCATGAAACAACTGGATCTGTTCTCTGCCTTTTCTTTCTATTGAGAGGAAGAAGAAAGCTTCTTTTGCCTTTTACACCCAAGGGCTTGATCTTAAAACTACATTCTAGTCCCTTTTTTTTTTTTTTTTTTTTTTTTTTTTTTTTTTTTTTTTTTTTTTTTTTTTTTTTTTTTTTTTTTTTTTTTTTTTTTTAAATTTGGTTCCATTTTGTTCCAATTTTATCATGAATTCCAGATTTGCCCCTTTTCTTTAAAACTTAAGTAACCATATGTCCGAAGCCCTCTTCCCCTTCTAAAAGAGCCTTGAATTGAACTGTGAAATTATGAAACTACCACTGATCATCTTATTTAATTTTCTCTTGCTTGGGTAGGCCCGTAGCAAATGTAAATAGGTTTTTTGGTAATCCAAGATCACACCAATTTCGTATCAGAACTAATTTCCTCCCCTGCCCCACATTATGGTGTCGAACAGTGAATTTATTCAACTACTCAACTCCCACAAGGAGGAAACCCTAGCTGACATCACCCGTTTCATAGACCAAATTGATAACCTCGCTACAAAGTTGATGGCTTGGACTCCACAGTTACTTTTCTTTAGTACATGATGGCATCACTACAGGCTTCTATTGTCAAACTGAGGGCTTCAGATAAGGGAAAGGGTCCCATCCACTCTAGGGATTCTTTCAACTCTGCACCACAAGGTCCGTTTCGTGCCCCATTGCCACCACCAGCACAGCCACATTATACACCTCCATCACCCCCTCATCTTACAACATTACTACCACCTTATGGAACCAACGGAAAGGTGATATTTATGGAGTTGACAAAGCAACGAGGTTGGATGTCCTCGATTTTTATGGGGATAATAACCCGGAGCAGTCCCTTGACTGTGGGCACATAGTTCGGAGATATTTTTGTTAATTGAGGCCATGATGATTCTTTTTGTGGTGGCTAAATTGAAGGGCACAGATCCAATCAAGTTGACCCTCTAGGGTGATGCAGTCCCTTGAACCTTGTTCCATAAAGCCCTTTCTTATGTGGGTTTTTAACCTGACTTCAGCTCTGACTGCTACACTACCATCTGATACAATTTCAGAGAATCTGTTCCAACTTTCAGATTGCTGATTTGGTTGTTTACTTGATGCAGTTGGATGATTTATTAATTGGGGTTGATTTGATTCCTCTTTATTTCCTTTTTAGAGTTAGAAACAATAGCATTTGAATTAGTGTTGACTTTTATTTTTATTTGGGTGAGATTTTTTTCTGTATTTAGATTTAGATACAAGTTTATTTCAATTTCAGAATAGAACGTAGGTTTGTTTTGAGTCTATGAGTAGTCTTTGTACTCAACCGAATTGAATGGAATGAATGAATGTTTGTTTGGGTGAAACGATGTCTGCCTCGAGGTGTGTGTAGCTATCTCTCTCTCTCTCTTCTCTATTCTTCCCTCTCCTTTCTTCTTTGATTTCCTCTTCTTCCTGTCGACTTCTTGCTGGAACTCCTCTGGCAGACTATGGTCTGTCTTCTGGTTTTGGTCCAAGGAAGCCTATCTATAGGTGATTCAAGTCCTTAAATCACTAGGCCGACCTCCACCTCCACTGGGAGATACCTTGCTGCAACTGAATCCAGACCTGTATCCAGTGCCAGGTCTCACTTGCAGTGAGCCTTGCTGCTTATGTGCTTGGTCATTGGACCGATTGTTGACTGGAATCAAGAGGGTTTTGATTTAGGGACTTGATCCCAGAATTTCAGTTCGATTGATCTTTGTTGGAGAGAGATCTCATTCCTGAATAAAAAACTGGGTTCTGCCATTGCTTAGTATCGTGAGAAGCAAGAAGACAATTCTTTTATTGCTATTAAAGGCAAGTTGCTGTTATTACCATTAAGCCCCTGTTTTCTATTATTTCCCTTCTCTTTGGTAATTCTGGAACACACCTCTTCTAATTTCTATTCTAGTTTGGCCCCTTACTTGGTAGTTTACTTGGTAGTTTACATGTGATGTGCACAATTGCTTCTGAAATTACAAGATTGCCACTCAACCATTAAACTGATATGTTTATCATTCTTGTGGGCTCATAAGTGATCTGATTCTGGTTTTGGAACCCAAATTTGCATCATTACCAGGGGGTATTAGAGATCAGTTGTGTAGCATACTACCCCTGAATTCTCAGTTTGATCTGACCCTCTATAGGTGTGAGTTCTTTCACCAGAAAACAAGATCTTTCTCCACCTCCCTCTTTCAACTGAGAGGAAGAAGAATCTTTTTTCTATGTACACCTAAGGGCCTGACCTTAGAATTACATTCAAGTCCTTTGTAATTATAGGTTGTTAATCTTTTATTCCTACTCTATCTTAAATTACAGATTTGTCCCTTTTCTGTTAAATTTTATTACTCATATATCCTAAGCCCTCTTGCGCTTCCAAAAGAGCCTTGAATTGAACTGTGAAATTATGAAACTTCCACGGATCATCGTATTTAAAGTTCTCGTGCTTGGATGGGCCATAGCGAACCCAAATAGGGTTTTTTGGAATCCAGTATCACACCATTATGTTTCACAGATCAGTGCTTTTTGTGGTGTCAGGGAAACCTTGCAACATAAAAATATCATTCAAGTTATATGTCTATCTAGGAACAAAAAGAGTTGAGATCTGGCCATGTGGGGTTCTGGCATTAATTGATGTAGATCGATGGTGGAAGAGAGAAGTGAACAGCAACCTGTCCAGGTTCATCGCCCCCCTATCGACCCAGTTTATTTGGGAAAGATATTAGCTATCGTCCAGTAGTTGAAAGAAGATTTTTCCAGATTTCGAGTGGGTCCCATGGTCAATACATGGAGAAGAATATAGAAGATTTGAAAGCTTGTATTAGTGCTATTTTTTAGGGAAGTTTTATCCCTTATGTGAGGATTTTATTAGCTAAAGATAGTTTCTATTTTATAGGTTGTTAGTATTTCCCTTTTTTTTTTGGACCCTTTAGTTTGTTAATTAGATCGGGATTGGGATACCGATAAAGCTCAATTTGTGGGGGATTCCTTTCCACATAAGGGCCCCTTTGATGTGATTAAAAAAAAAAAAAAGAAGAAGCTGATTTCAGCAGCCAATGATTGAATGGATGAAAATACTGGTTGTTAACCATGAGTGTGAGGTGACAGACCTTCCATGCTGTGAGACGCAGTGAGGTGAGAGACCTAGTGGGTGAGCTTCCCATGGGAAGAGTGAGAGACTCAACCCATCCTATATTCTTATTTTTTAACCTTTGTTTCTATTTTATTATTCCCACAATCTTAGCATTCGGGTCCTGTTCTTGTTGCTGGAGGTTGTTATTTGGCTCTATAACACTGACACCTGTTGCTACTCGATTGAGGTACTGCCAGAAACTAAAAGACTAACCCTGCAGCATCAGTTGGAGTTTTTCCTGTTGATATCTTCAAGTTCTAGAAGTGCAGATCCATCCATTATTTGTGGACCAGGTTTCAAGACCATACCAAATGTTCTTGCTATAGCATGCTGTTTAGACATATTGATCCTCCTGTAGAGTTGCTTCTTAATTGAACTGGTTCGACATTATTAATATTCAGAAAAAACAGAAAAGAATCTGAATCTCTACCCGGAATTAGATGAAACCATATGAATGAACCTTATATCCGAGCTTGAACGTCATGCGGTCTATCTTAGAATTCCAGGTCCAGAAGTTATTTTGATGGTTGGATTTTTTTGACATTGCATTGGCATTGCCTTAAAATCAGTTTTTTCATATATGTTCTGAAATGGAAGCTGTTTGAGCACCTCCTTTCTTTACTGTATGAACACACTTTAGTGGATGGATTTAGACTTTTTATCAGATTGAATCGCTTGTCAAGTTACCAAGAAATGTCGATAAAGACTACAAGATCAAGACCCAGTTATAAATTGAGATGTAAAAAGCTAGAAAGGAGAAACTCATGAGAAAGATATGGGATTATTTGGCCAGCTCCTAGCTATCTTAAGTTCTTAATCTAGTTACCAGAATAATTCAAGGTCTGTAACTAATCTGATATGGCAATAGCATAAATCCGTAAAGAGGAAAGATTTTCATGCAACATGCTTGATTCTGAAATCATGTTGTCGTTCTTGGCTTGTTGTTTCAAGAACTCCTGCTGGCAGATTCTTGTTTTTCCTTAAGATCTTTCTTTTCTATTGCGTTTGGTGCAGATGAACTATTTGTTGCCAATTCGTGGTGATATTTTGGATAGAAGCATCCTTTCAAGTGGGATCTAACTTATAGCTGCTTCTCCCAATATTACTTCAAGGACAGTTGGTGGTTGATGGGAAAATTGCCTACTACACACTTCCATATGTTTTTATGGTAAGGTTCACAAATCCTAATCTACATCAATATCTTCTCAGGATGTTGTTGGATTGAATACTTTCGTTGTTAAGAGGTATTTGGACTCAAAGTTAATATTTTTGGATCTATTTGGTGTTTACATACCTCTCATGGTTTGCAGTATTGATGGAAACAAAATGCTTAAGAGCTCAAATTAGAGAAGAAAAAGTTGAGTTTTCTGCTCCACCTGGTTTTGTGTCCCTTACGTCCTTCACCTTAAAGAGGGTAGACGATAGTGGAATTATGATGGATTGCTTGGAATCTTCCGTTGCATCTGAACTGCAGCCAGCTCAGTTGGACACCAAGGACGACATCAGTGATGATTTGAAGATTCAAAGGACCCTTAGGCGTAGGCCATGGATAAACTACAGTCGACTCGAAAACAGCTCAGAGGAGGACTCTGACTCTGAACAGTTTGATCAGGTTGATTATCATTGTTGTTATTGTTTCACTGAACCCTGATTATTAAACATTGGTTACATGTTTGGATTTCATACTAGTTATATTCCTCATTTGTTATTGATATTTCATTTCTAATGCAGAATTGTCCTGCAAGACCTGTCCTTCCTAAAGGCATTATCCGTGGATGTTTAGAGTGTACTAACTGCCAAAAGGTTGGGTTTCTAAGTAAATGACTCAACAAATTCCTGGTTTTGTGCACTCCTCGTGTAATATTGTGATGTACAAGACCTTTAGTCATCGCTTTTTTTAGCTAATAGGATATGGTGTACGGACAGGTTATAGCAAGATGGCGTCCTGAAGATGCATGCAGGCCTGTTCTTGAGGAGACACCTGTTTTCTACCCGACTGAAGAGGTCTTTCTTTCCTCCTAGTTTTCAATTTTATGCATTTGAATTGTCCTGCCACCCCCACCTTAAGAGTGTGTTTAGCTGGGAGGGGAAAAATCTTGACGGAGTTTTGAAACTTTTCTCCAGGAATTCAAAGATACACTAAAGTATATTGCAAGTATACGTCCAAGAGCAGAGCCATATGGAATTTGCCGCATTGTTCCTCCTCCGTCATGGAAACCTCCTTGCCCCCTGAAGGACAAGAATCTATGGGAAGGTTCTAAATTTGCCACCCGTATCCAGCGGGTTGACAAGCTTCAAAATCGTGGTTCAGTGAAAAGGATGTCTAGAATTTCTTATCATATGAAGAGGAAGAGGAGAAGATGCATGAAAATGGGTGTCGATTCTGGAATTGTTAATGGAGATAGCATGGGTCCTGAAAAAACTGGATGCTATGAGGGCGAGGGATTTGGTTTTGAACCTGGTCCACAATTCACTCTTGAAGCTTTCCAGAAATATGCTGACGATTTCAAGGGGCAATATTTTCGGAAGCATGACATCGATACAGGTTCAGGGACTGATCAAAGCATGCTTCAAAAGCAGGAACCTTTAGTTGAAGATATTGAGGGTGAATATTGGCGGATGGTTGAGAAGCCAACTGAAGAGATTGAGGTATGATAGGAGAGTTCGACAAGACATATTGGGAAACTTCTTTTTTCCCCCATCTGGGCAACTTCTTGTTATGCTGATCTGTTTTTGTAGGTTCTATATGGGGCTGATCTGGAAACTGGAGTATTTGGCAGTGGGTTCCCAAAGGTTTCCTCTGATTGTGATGACCAATATTCAAGGTCAGGCTGGAACTTGAACAATTTCCCTAGGCTTCCGGGGTCTGTTCTCTCTTTTGAGAGCAGTGATATTTCAGGTGTTCTAGTTCCATGGTTGTACATTGGGATGTGCTTTTCAACATTTTGTTGGGTAAGATTCAAGGCTCTTTTTATTTATTTATTTAGTTATTTACTGTGAATGAAGCAGGATACTTTTGGTGTGTTGTCCCATGGCCGTATGCATAGTTTTCAAGGTGTTGCCTTGGTTTTTTCTTCTCCCTCAGCCGCCGCCTTGGATCGCCTTGTCACCGTGACAACTATGGTTGTATGTAGGAATATGCTTCTTATCATTGCGAAGGGACTGAAAGGCCCTTTTTGCCTCAACACTTCCATGGCATGATAGAATGACTGATGGTTCCTTATTTATTTCTTTTTTGCATGACTGCATCCTTTGACGTTTTTTCTTGTTACTATTTTGCATACTTTATTGCCTTGGCTGGTACAATCATAATGTTTTGAAACAAATTAAAATGGGTGGATTAGACACTGATGGCTGTTAGCATTAACTATGTTTTGGTTTAATTTTGTGAAACAGCATGTTGAGGACCACCACTTGTACTCACTAAATTACATGCATTGGGGTGCTCCAAAAATATGGTATGGTGTGCCAGGAAGAGATGCTCTCAAGTTGGAGGCAGCTATGAAGAAGCATTTGCCTGACTTGTTCAAAGAGCAGCCTGACTTGCTCCATAAGCTGGTAAGTAATGATATCTTATAATATACTTTCCGTATTATACTTCCCTATGCCAGGGATTCATAATTGTACAGACATCATGCCTGGATCACATTCATTATGTGGTGTGCAGATAGATGTGCATCAGTCCTGCAACATGCCTGAGACAAGTTCATTTCTTTCGGGCAACAGTCCATTCATTGCTGCTATCTATTCATGAACTCATCCTTGTCTAACTTTCAAGTTTTGATATTTTAACCCTACCTATTTAATATAGTTAATTTCTCCCATTAAAAGTAAAGTTATTTCTTCAATTTAGACTTTGACTTTCTCTAATGAATTCAGTGTGGTGTAATTTTTGAGTTGTGATTTCCAAACCCTAGGTATTTACCATTGTGAAGTTTTTTCAGTAAAAGTAATTTCATTTATTCAGTTAAACATGAACTTTCTTTCATTGATCTGCCTTTGTGTTCCCTCAGGCAATCACCCCTGTTTTAGGTTATTTTTATATTACATATGTGCATATATATATATATATATATAAAAGAACCTGTCCAAAGCTATGCTATGCCTCACACAAATCAAACTATTTTGCGCATCAATTATAAAAATAGACAACTTGCTACATAACGGGATGGATGAACATTTGGTCTATGGTGCCATAAAGCTGGTATTACTCAATCTAAATGAGAAAAATGGTATTGCTTTTTCAATCCATAACTAGTGCATGTTGAAGACACCTCTGGGACAGAGATCAGCTTGATTGGATGATTCTAACCATTTGGTTACTGGACTTTTTTTCTAAAATTTGATACTAGTTTATTATTGATCATTAATAGTGTTCCAATTGGGTAATTTTTGTTTGAGACAGTTCCTTGTTAGGCAGACAATGTTGATATGAGCTGGTACAATAAAAAATGAACTTGATGAGGAGTCAGAGTATCCGAACAGGCTATGGAAGGAGTATTGGAAAGTCGGGAAGGAGAATTGTCTTCAAAAGGATACAGTCCCCAAATTTTACGACCTTTACCAAGCATCTTCTTCATCATAAGGTCCTGAAAAACACATGAGTCGGAATAAAAAGTTATAGAACAATTGTAAGCCTGTGTGAAGTGTGAACTCACTTACAGATAGAAGATTAAATGGTAACTGCGGTAAATAAAGAACAGATGATAATGATAAGGAAGAATTAAAACAAACAATGCTAATGCCATTGACCTTAACAATTGAACCACTGGTCAATACGACATTAGCAAAGGATTCCTTAAAAAAAGAAAATATACCTGAAACACTGGACATGTGGTCCGATGCATCTGAATCAATTATCCAGGGATGAGAAGAAGAGGAAAGACGTGAAATGGCATTACCTGTTTGAATAAGAGTCGCAGTGGAAGGGTGATGAGCATGAGTCTGAAACTGATTGTACCGTGCAAATTCTTCATTGGCCATCTTGACCATCTTACCCTCAGATTGTCCAGGTTGAAAAGGTTCATTAACTGTGGCTGAATTAGCAAATTGCTTCTGAGGAGGTTTGCCATGAAGCTTTCAACAGAAACGGTGGATGTGTCTTGGTTTACTACAATGGTGGCATGTGCATACTGCCCCTGAACTATCTGAAAAGTTTTCAATATAATGCCCCTTGCTACCACCATTTCCTATACCATGTGAAGCTCCACGATTATTACTTTGGATTGCAAGTCTGGAGTTTTCCATTGGTGTAGAATCATGAGACTTATCTTGAGCAAGGTTCGAAATTTCGTTTCATTTCATTTTGGTGCTTCGGTGGGTTCAGAAACTGAAATTTCGTTTCGTCTCGGCGAAATTTCGGCCGAAATGGTGTATTTTTTTTGTTTCGGTGGTCAAACGGCCATATTTTGACCTGAAAACTTGGTGGGTAACTTATTTTAAGGTTAATAAACATGCTTAGAACATAAAAATGCAAAAATATTAGGACATGCCATTGTTTTAGAGGTGCACCTTTGTTTGGCAGCAACCGTCGAACTGTTCTGAAAATTTTACCTAGTTTTGGAGAAAGTACTTTATCTTTCCTAAGCTTTGAATGCGTAGATCTTGTAGGAGTCCAATGGAAGTCAAAATGTGTGATGATGTGGCTAATTAGAAGCTTGTTGGAGTGTTTTTCCTTCAAAATATGCAAATGGAACCGAAACCACCGAGACAAGCGAGATACCAAAATGATCCCGAAATTTTGGCCGAAATACTGAAATTTCGATTGAAATTTTGTACAAATGTTATTTCGGGCCTTATTTCATTTCGGAAAAAAAAATTAAATAAAATTTCAAAATTTCGGCGAGATTTCGAACCATGCTCTTGAGATACCCACAAGACTCGGAAAAAGGTATCTGCAAGGGATGCCACCTTGTAACCTCCAAGAATCTAGAACGAACGGAGTCATATTTTGTTTTAAGATCTTGCAAAAAGCCCATAACTGCGAGCTGCTCCCGCTGGTTTTGCATCTTCAACACATCACTACTAATAGGGAGTAGAGAATTCAGCTCCTCATACATCCTCTTGAAATCAGAAAAGTACTGAGTCAGAGGCCGACTCTTCCAATCAGTCCGATAAAACTCTTGGGGCAGCTTATAGATGCGAGAGGGGTTGTTCTGTCCAGAATACAAAACATTCAAATGGTCCCACAACTCCTTCACAGTATCGATGCGAGTAACAACATCAACTATGGAGTTATCCATCGATTTCAATAGCTGTCCCAAAATATGTGCATCAACCGTATCCCACGTAGTGTCATTAGTAGGCTTCACCTTTTTTATGACCCTGTTGATCTCGGCCAGTCAAAACCAACTTCACAATTTTTTTCCATTGTTGAAAATTGGCAGCTCCTGCAAGTTTTTTTTTTTTTTCTATAATCCTATGTGATGATGATGATACCAACTCAGTGACAACATTCTTTCCTCAGTGTCAGACATTAATGCACAGAGATTCATAGAAAATCACACAAACAAAGAATTGATCCATAGATAGAGAAACTAGAAAAATCTATCTAACCTCCTTATGGGGGATTTAGATCACACAACTGATTGATCTTATGTAATTGACCAATCAAAACTAGAGAACAAACCAAATCTCTAGACAAAGTTCAATAAAATAAACAACCAGAGAGAAATTGACTCAAATTTCAGAACCCTACGTTGGGTAAAACAGTAGAATACCTGCGGTTGGGTGTACAATGCTCCAATGCTGCTGAAATTTGGACTGAATGTCCTTAATATGATGCTGAATAAAACCCCAAAAGGATTTTCCAAAATAAGACCACACTGAATAGATATGGCCAAAATCGATTCTGGCAGAGAGCCAAAACCTTGACAAGTACAATCGATTTCTTCAAACTGAGTGCTTCAATCTTCAAACCAGAAAACCCAACCAGCAATCACTCACAAGTCACAACAATGCTTTGAGTAGATTCTTCAAACCATATGATTGATATCAATCAGTCATACTTTCATTCAAAAATCCGACAAGCTAGGGGATGAAACCATCCCCTCTATGGAATTGTGAAGCTCTTAGGAATAACAGCCAAGCTAGAGAAGAAGGGGCTGTTGCTAGTTGTCTGATGATAGCATAGATTGACTTTACTAGTTTAGGGATCAAGCTCTGATACCATTTAAAAAATATATATATATATATATATATAGAGAGAGAGAGAGAGAGTCCCAATTGATGATATTGGGCTGCCCAACACTATTCATTATATAGACCAACAATTACATACTCCTAGTAGGAATAGGAAACAATAAAATTAGGAAACAAATCTAACTTCTAATTCTAATCTACTAACAAGCTCAATTAGCTGATATATTTACTAAGAGTCTTCATAATAAACTTTTCTATCCAATTGTTAGCAAATTGGGCATGTTTGACATGTATGCACCAACTTGAGGGGGAGTGTTGTAATATGGGGTTTTAAGGGTGTTTTAATCTTTAAGTGTATTTTGGTCCTTGTAATATATTCTAAAACATTCTTTTTTTCCACTATAAATAAAGAGGGGTGGTGTTTAATTGACACAAGCTCACCCCAAATCAACATGTTTCTAATTTTATTTTCAAAGGCTGTTGCTGTAAAAAATAAACCTTCTTCACTACATATGAGGTAGGATCCTATTAGTTTCTAGTTTCTCATTTCTCGTTTCCTTATTGTACAAGGCAGCTCTACCACATGCTTAGGACTGTTCTTAGATGCTTTCTATTTTTCAGTTTTCCTTTTCTAGATGCAGTATTACCCTTTATATATTGTCATGCCCCTAGAACCTCTCCC
>NW_024868918.1:18977-49476 GCF_013358625.1 Macadamia integrifolia
AAAAAAAAAAAGAAGAGAGAGAAAAACGATAAAAGAAAAGAGAATGAGGGAAAGATGCTGAACTTTCAGACCTTAGAGCAAAAAGGAAGAGTAACTAAAATATTATTGTCGTTTCTGTTAATGGCCACTGTCACTTAATTTAGTCTTGAAGGAATTCAACTAAAATTGAATTGTCTAATTATTTCTCTCTTTTTCCCCATTGGTTGCAGGTCACACAGCTGTCACCTTCCATATTAAAGTCTGAGGGGGTATCTGTCTCTAGGTGTGTTCAGCAACCTGGGGAGTTTGTTCTCACCTTCCCTCGAGCATATCATGCAGGGTTTAATTGTGGTTTTAACTGTGCTGAGGCTGTAAATGTTGCCCCTATTGACTGGTTGCCACATGGGCAAAATGCCACAGAGCTATACCGTGAGCAAGGGCGAAAGACATCTATTTCCCATGATAAGCTGTTGCTTGGGGCAGCCAGAGAAGCAGTTAGGGCACAATGGGAACTCTCATTATTAAGGAAGAATACATTGGATAACTTGAGATGGAAAGATGTCTGCGGTAAGGATGGAATCTTAGCAAAGGCACTGAAGGTAAGCTCTTTTCTTGCATGTCCTGGTATCTCTCATGGAAGTATTCTTTTCTTTGACAATATAAGTTCCCCTTTTTCATAGACACGTGTTGAGATGGAACACACAAGGAGGGAATATCTATGCACATCTTCACAGTCAACAAAGATGGATACCGGCTTTGATGCAACAAGTGAGAGGGAATGCATCATATGTCTTTATGATTTGCACCTATCTGCAGCAGGTTGTCATTGTTCCCCTGACAGATATGTGTGTTTGAGTCACGCAAAGCCGCTTTGCTCTTGTGCTTGGAGTGACAAATTTTTCCTCTTCCGTTATGAAATTAGTGAATTAAATGTCCTAGTTGAAGCTTTGGAAGGGAAATTAAGTGCAATTTATAGATGGGCAAAACTAGATCTTGGACTGGCTTTAAGTTCCTTCATCTCCAAAGATAAATCGCAGGTACCAGGGGTTGTCCGTAAGCCATCCCATTTCTCAGAAGATACGGGACAAGGAGATCGCAGATTGCAAGATGCAGTGAATTTTGCCGGCATTCCCACTTCAAAATCATATCCAGAAACTAAGGCTTCTTCTCCCCAAGTAACACCCATGAAAAAACCTCATGAACAGAACACAGCGAACACGGTGAGTAAAACTGGTAGCAACCTTGCAAATGCCTGTACAATACAAAAAGAGAAGACGTCTGAAGCTTTGTTGGCTTCTGAGGGTGTGTACTCAAGTGCACAAAGTCAGGTCTCACATGAAAAAGCAACAGTAGATCAAAGCTTTCAGTTGAGGGAAACAGGAGGCCTAGTTTCAGGTTCCATTTTAGGTACTCCTATTTGTGGGCTCTCTGAAGAAGACTCGTCATATGCTGAGTTACCTGGTGATACTTGTAGTGAACTTGACACTTCAGCACACTCTACTGTCATTCCCAGTGGTAATCCTTTGACCAATTTGGCCACAGTGGCCCATAAGGTGAACAACCTGGCTACAATGGGAGAGGGTGGTGTTATACTTCTCAGTGATGATGAGGGTGAAGAGCCTCATCAGTCATTGGCAAGCAAAGCCATTAGAAAATCCATCGTAAAAGACCTGGAAGTTTCTACAAGGATGACAAATTGCGATGATAAGATGAGTTCCTGTGACAACAAGAAGGATCAAGTGTTGGATACACCTGAGACCAATGCATCAGTGATGAGTGAAGGGGACAGTAACTTATCTATTATGCAGGAGGATAAGATCTCTGGCCCAGTGACCCTTAATGTTACAGATCTTGGAGAAAGTAAAACGTGCCATGAGCACAAATTTGGGATATTGAATGATACACTGCAGAACCTTGCTTGCAACGAAAGTAATTCTGCCAGTGCGGCTTCTGGGAAAACCATCCAAGATTTTCCTTCTCACAGAGAAACTGTAGAGTGCAATGTGGCGACAGCTAGGATCTCTCTTCAGCTGTCACAGCCAATCAATTATGTTCGTCACAAAGGTCCTCGCATTGCAAAAGTGGTGCGAAGGATCAGCCGCAATATTGAACCTTTAGAATTCGGGGTTGTGCTTTCTGGAGAGTTGTGGTGCAGCAGCCATGCCATATTCCCCAAAGGTATGTTTTTGTTCAACTATGTATTCTCAACTAATTCTTTTTTTTTTTTCCCTTCCAACTACAAAAACAGGAATTATACATATCCTTTTATGTATTTCTGTTCTCTTTATTGCAGGATTCAAGAGTCGAGTAATGTACTTTAGTGTTCTAGAGCCAACGAAAATGTGTCACTATGTATCAGAAATTCTTGACGCAGGGCTACGCAGGCCTCTTTTTATGGTAATGGGACTTTCTTTCTAATTTGGAATTGGATCATCTTTCTGCTCAACAAGGGCTAGTATAGAAGCGTAAATGGGTTCTGTTAACAGTTAATTCATTCTTTCTTTCGTTCAGGATGATTAATATTCTTCATGTTTGAGGACTGCTTTCTTTTTTGGTTGTTGGAAGTTTCTTATCCATATTAAATCAGTTTTTGTTTCTTAATGAACCATAACCCTGTTGTTGTACTCCTTCCAAGCTTGTTGACAAAATGCACAAAAGATGTATTAACGTAATCTCACTGTATCTGCTGCTTATGGACTGGTGGAGCAGCATCCCAGTGGCACCCTTAGAATTCAATAACTGTAGAAGCTTCCAAATTTTTTTTCCTGTCATCTACTTATTTTCTATTAATAATTAGCTTTCCACTGACTCTAATCATAGTTGTCAAGGCTTCGCAAGGTGTCCAGGCGGCTTTGCCTGGACTGGCGCCTTGGTGGTGCTGCCTTAAATTTCACCCCCTCGACCACCTTGGTTCTCATAGGCACCGTGACAACTATGACTCTTATGATCGTGGGTGAGCTTTATTACCAACGCATGATGTACATGGATTGTAGTTCAAGGACCTAATTTTCACTCATCGTTTACCTTGTTATGGTCTGCTATGGCCATGCTTTACCCACTTCTAGTGTATCAGAACTAGTATTATCTCTACTTTCTCCCCCATTTATTATAAGAATATAGTTTTTTTCTGGAATAATTTCCAATGCGCCATAATTTTAGTACCTATAACTCTGAAGGCTCTTACAGTTCAATTAACATATAGGCACTTTATGCATAAACAAATCTGGCCTGAATAGCAACCTCATTCTTGGATTTTCAGGTTACTATGGAGCAGTGCCCGAGTGAGGTGTTCATCCATCTCTCAGCTTCTAAATGCTGGGAATTGGTTAGAGAGCGAGTGAATCAAGAGATAAGGAAACAGCAAACCCTGAGGCGAATGGACCTTCCCCCATTGCAGCCCCCTGGAAGTCTCGATGGTCTGGAAATGTTTGGGTTCTCTTCTCCAGCAATCATTCAGGTGGGAAACCTCTATTATCATGAAGGGCAGCCCCCTTGCGGAGTTATTAGATGATATTCTTGGGTTGGAGATTACCCTTCAACTTTTGTTGTGTTCCTTGGAAGCAAAATTTGTTGAATTCAATTATGACTTTTCCTGTGAATGGTGTTTTTTTTTTTCCTTAAACATCTTATCTGTAGGTAATCATTGAACCTTAGTGGCTAAGGTGCATTCCGAGTTTGGCCTTTTGAAATGCTTGAACTCTGGCTTCTGTGGATCAAAGCTTGCAATTTCTGAAAAAAATCGTAGTGTACCTCGTGTTTGGATGTCCTGTATGGCAGAGTTTTATGTTTTCATATCCTTATAATAATTCTTAGTGGACCAGACTGATTACTCACAGAACTATCATTTTCAACCTCCAGAAATTTTGAACGATTGGATTTCATTTTCACTATATATTACAACTGTTAATTGTTCTATTCCCTTTTCCTGGTGTGGAAGCATCCTGCTGCTACCCCCTTCTGCTGTATTTATGAGCATATCTCCTTGTTCAGATGCCAAGAAATTGATTCATTACATGTTGTTTGTTACAGGGTATAGAGGCAATTGATCAGAACCGAATCTGTACTGAGTACTGGAAATCCAGGTCCCATGCCCTGGATTCAATTGACTGTCAACCTGAAAATGTGGTCAGAGATCCCAACCTGAAGGTCAAGGAGGACCCCACCAATCAAGAGGCAGTCAAGGGAATTGAGAATCAGCCCTCAACCATTGGTATTGACACAGTGCTCGGGGGCCTCTTTATGAAGGCAAGTCCAGAAGAACTACATTCACTCTACAGTATACTATGCAACAACCAACCAAATGCTGATAGAGAACTCCTAGCTCGGGTTCTTGATGAGGAGATTCAGAAGCGGCCAATGTAATTCCTTTCTCTTAAGAATTTTAAATTCTGCCGTGTTTTGGGTACACCTCTGTAATTGCTGTATCATTGCTTAGATACTCACCGTTACATGATTTTCTCCTATAAATTTACTAGTGCATGAGTGGACACTGGACAACCCCAATTCTCAATACCCCCAACACCCCCAAAAAAAAAAAAAAAAAAAGAGCGGGGTGGGGGTGGCAAAATGGGAGAGGGGAAAGGGAGGGGAAAGAAAATGCTGTCCGTCCATATTTTTCCAATGATGTGGGAACAGAGAAATGTAACATTAAAATTTTTATGCTATAGAAATTTTACATTTACGATAGTATACTCTTATTTTGTCCATTAAATCAATTTTAGTTCCCTGAGTTGATTAAACGGTTTAATTTTAGCAAGCAGGAATTCAAATCTGTATTTGATGTTTGCTTCACAGATTCTCTATGGAAATGATGATTCAGACTGATTATACTTAGTTATTGGGAAATGTTTCGAATTGCTTGGGATATGGATAAATGTCAGGAAACCCATCTAAGTTTGTACTTCGCTTAGTATTAGAGTTCTTAGCTGAGGAATCATGGATTGTGAATGTAGATGGCTTGCATCTTTGTGAACAGTTGACCTCGGCTCAGGTAGGTTGCTTAATGTTTTTAATGCAGGAATCGTGTGCCTAACATGGAAGGTTGTTGAACGGGAATGTCAGGTAAAGCGATGGAGGAGGCTTCTGCTCATCTTTTAATGTAATTAAGACTGAAGGCAGGGGGGGGGGGGGACTGAAGATTTTAGGATTTTGAAAGCAGTTCCTCATCTCTTCATTTTCTTTTTCCATCAAATTGCAGGAGTCTAGCTTCAATTTTTTGAAGCATCAGGAGGGTTCAGACTGGTCTGCCCTATCCTTTATTTGTTTGTTTTAGCTATGGAAGGTATGTCTCGAATTTGGAAGGGTTTTTTAGATCTTAATCTCTTCAAAGGCATAAAAATTGCTAGATCTGCCCCTGAAATCACTCATTTACTATTCGCAGATGATACTTTTCTTTTCTATAGAACTACTTTAAACTGAGGTTTTCTTCAGTAATTATACTAATAGCAGTTCCAGAGCGGTAGTTGCCGTCAAATTTTTCTATCCTGGAGCACTTCTTCTCGAGCTCAGTGGGTAAAGGGAATTGTCTTTCTTGAGTCTTGAATTAGAGTTCAGAATAAGTTGCAGCCAGGGTCACTCTTATTAAATCTGTGTTAGCTCCATTCCTAACTTATTCGATGACATTTTTTTTCCAAAATCTGTGTGAGAAACTCAATAGCATCAATGCCAAATTTTGGAGGGGCGAGTCCTTGAACTTTCTCTTATTGCATGGGAGGTTTGTAAACCTAAATCTTTAGGGGGATTAGGGTTTAGGTGGAATCATGATCACAATCTTGCTCTTCTTCTCTACTTGGGGTGGAGACTGGTTTCCAACCCTGATTCTTTATGAGCTCGGATTCTAAATTCTAGATACTTCATCATAGTGAGTCAAATGCTAGTTTCTAACCTAAACCTAGTTTTGACATGAACCAGTATCACACATTCTCCCATGTATCAAAAACACCATGTTGGAAAATAGGTAATGAGACAAGGGTTCAGATCTGAAAACAACCTTGGATTTTGAACACACGCTAGAGGGAAAGGGAGGGACACCTGATAGAAGTCGATCTTTAGACCATCCACTCTCAAAAAGATTTTGTCTCAACCAAATTTGTTGTCAATTTTCTACTCACTATTGGACCCTCCTAAATTTAAAATTATCCTATGAAAAACCCGATTTTTTTGATTTTATGGAAATCATCTCTTCATTCTAAATTTAAAATTATCCTATGGAAATTAGTAAATGAAGGTGTCTATACAAGGGTTAATCTAGAGAGATTTTCCCATTTTGATTTTCTTTGGCCCCTCTACTCTATCGAAAGAGAATCAAATTAGCACTTTTTTCTCTTTCTTTACTTTTCAAAATAAATTAGGGCAGCTGGGGTCTTGCGCCTCAGGACACAAAATCCAGAGAGTCCTTCCATCTGTCACATGCTGGAACAGTTCATATCCAACACTGACCTTTCAAAAAAATAGTATGCTTTTTCTATTGCTTTTGCCATAGTGTGCTATTTCATCTGGCTAGAACAAAACGAGAGACTTAAAAATGAGAAATTGTTTAATCCTAATAGGTGGGTAAATGACCTACATTATTTATTCTTATTATTATTATTATTATTATTTAGACAGTTCCTATCAACGGTCCATGGGCAACTAAGATGACAACCCAAAGGCTATCGCAAGGCATCCCAACTCGACAAGCAGTTCTTACCAAATTCACTAGACAACTGTTGGTGACGTTTAATCCAAGTGGAGCATAAATCATATCTTTGTCAAAACCCAAATCCAGTTGTACCTTGGTCAGAAACTCAGAATACCAAGATCTTATTCTTTAACACATCCTGTATCAGTGTGATTGACAGGGCTTTTAAGATGAACTCTCGCAAAACTGGATAGGAATAAAGAATTGCTATTCAGGAAGGTATGGGAGGCAGTGACTGGAAGGGAAGTAAGGAACCACCGGGAAGCCAAACGATAAGCTGAAAGCACTGGGATGTAGTCACCATTACATCCTTCTAGAGATTAATCATGCCTACTTGGGTCTTTCCCCTCCCGAATCAATCTGTCATGATTGTTCATTGTGTTGTGAAATCACGGATCAGTGTTTTTAAAGTGATTTCATTTGTTATGTTCTCAATTAGAGCCAGTTGAGGTCGGTGCAATGCACATAGCCAATGAATTGTTATTATCTCTTAAGGTTTGGATTTGCTTGATCAGCATGAAACTTTTTTTTTTTTGATAGGTAGGGAGGGAAGTAGGTAACAATTAGGATACTCAAACTCGAGACCTCCTAGTGAGCATGGGTTTTTTGCACATCACAGTTCACCAACTGTGCTAAACAGTTGTTGTTCAACGTGAAACTTGATTACATGAATTCAATTATAGTGAAACCGCTCCCACCCCTCCCACCCTTTCATCAAAAGCGTGACACAACGGATTTTAGTTTTGAATGACTTGTATCTGTTTCCCTAAACTAGGGCTTCGAAGGAAGCGCCCAGGGATAAAAAAAGCAGAGGCATTGTTGAAGGAATGCACCAGGCAAGGCGATTAGGGATCATTGCTGCCACTGTTTTGAGGTTGTGATTTTCATATTTGATCAGATTAGGGAAGCTGGCCTTGGAGCTTGTCCAAATTACACAGCTCGGACAGCTTGGGAGTGGAAATGGGCCAAAGTGTCTCTCACAAGTAACACCTTTTCGGGCCAGGGAGTTAGCTATGCTGTTAATCTCCCTAGAAATATAGTGGAAGCAATAGTCCACAAATAAGGACTTAAGGTACTTAATGTCTGCAAGTACATTAGTAACTTCAGTGGGAAGTGATGCATGATCCGAAGATATGTAAGACACCAGATCAATATTGTCATTCTCGATTCTTAGGCGATCGACACCTTCAGAAATGCAGTGGAGGAGGCCATCTCGAACAGCTAACGCTTCGCCCGGTAAGACCGTGGTAAATGTGGCTGAGGCGGAAACAACCAAGATAGGAGATCCATTACAATCTCTAAGAATAAAACCAATACCTCCTCTGCCGCCCATAGTCGCTGCATCTGTGTTGAGCTGAAAAGTGGCATCTGGAGAGGGGGGGGGGGGGGGGACCAAGGCAAAGGAGTTGGGGTTGTAGGATGGGTGCAAGAGGTGGTTGGAGGAAAGGGATGAAGGGCAGTTCGCATCTCAGCGAAGAGACGCTCAGAATTGCGAATAACATCAGCAGGGGGAAATAATGGAATTTGAATCATTTGAGGTGAAAAGAGTGTCGTGCTACTTTTTTTTGGCTCCAATTGCCCAAAGGCTAGAATTGAACAATTATGTAATATGGTTGTTTCGTTCCTATTTCATTTCTTAGTCAATGAATGTCTAATTCTATTAAAAAAAATTTTTTTGCAAGAAGCAAATAAAGTTAAATTGCATTACTCATTCAATTTTAGAAAGGACGTTTTGTGTCAAAAACAGAATTTTCAATTTCTATGTCAAAATGTCGTTTTAAAACAGAAAAAATGGTGTTTGATGAAAACCTATTTCAAGAACGATTACCATAGTTGTTCACTTTTTATTTTCTCATAGTTGAAACGAAATCGAAATGACGGAACCTGGTTTCATCGTTCCATCATTTTACGTTTCTAGCATTCTTTTTTCTCTTTTCGTTTCAAAAAAATAAAAAAACACCAAGTTGACATCAAATGCTTTATTTCGTTTTTTTATTCCCATAGAACCGAAAAATGTTTTTCTAGATGACTACGGCTACGTTTGGTAACGTTCTATTGAAATGTTTCTAAAGTTTTTTCGTTCTATTGTAACGAAAAAACGGAATAAAGCGTTTGATGCATCATAGACGTGTTTCCATTTTTTTGGAACAAAAAATGAAAAAAGAACAATAGAAACTGGAATTGACAATTGTTAAGTCTGTCTCGAATTCTTGACCCGCTTTGAAGATTGACCCGATCCGACATATTTTGGTGGCGACCCGAATGGGAATTTTTCTGAGATCTGTGATGGAAGCAAAGGGGTTGGGCTGATAGGCCCAAGCCCGGAGCCCATCACTGATCTCGTATGGGGGTGCGGGGGCTACGCCCCCGCAGTATGGTTCGACCGGATTGACCGCGACCCGATGGGTTGACCCACATTTTTGGAGTATATATAATGTACTGTTGCTTGTTGAGAAAGTCATTGTATTCTAGGGTTTTCACGAAGCTAGGGTTTCAGGGCGAGTTCTTCCTCGCCGCTGCTAGGGTCTAATCTCTCTTCTGCATAGTGAATCATCTTCTTCTTCGCCCGAGGACGTAGCACACCACCCTAGTGTGTGAACCTCGTTAAATCTCTGTGTCGTACAGATCTATTGTCTCCATTTATTCGTGTTTCTTAGTGTTTGATCTAACAACAATTAATTGCTTCATCTTCCCAGTTTCGTTCCAAATAAAAAAAAAATGAACTATTTGGTGGATTTTAAGAAAATCGTTCCCAATAAACTTGTCTTCCGCCCTAGCTCTTCATTTTCACAATTTCGCGCACAGAGAGAAGAGAAGACCTACGTTCTGAAACCATTCCAGAAACAGATTCACCAAACACCCTTTTTTCGTTTAAAAGCGACGTTTCGACACAGAAACTGAAATTTTGGTTTTTAACTTGAAATGTGTTCCAGAAACATTACCAAACGCAACCTACCAAATGCAGCCTATTGTTTATTTTATGTTATTGGTGGTGGTAGTGTTGACATTTTTTTTTTTTTTTTTGGCTGAACTAGAAACAACATTTAGAGGAAAAGGAAATAAATATATCAATTACATGAGGCTTCCTGCCACTGCGAGATTTGGGAAGGGTGATAATGTACGTAGCTTTACTTCCACTCCACGAAAAGGCTATTTTCTATCTTGAACCCATGACCACTAGATGGCAAGGAAGCAATCTTACCGTTGTGCTGAGCTTTACAAATCTCTACTCTCTGAAATCCTGTCCACTGCCTACTGCAGACCTAGCAAGATGCTTCTGGCATCCGATGCCAACAAATTCTATGAAATACTATAACTCATAATGACATAACAGAAACATGAATTAAAAGCAGCACTGAAGCCCATCCAACAGTATAGGTAACCAGATCAATAGAACCATTACAAATAACAATTGGTCAACCTGCAGAATGTAAAGCACTGAAAACAGACAGATACACAAAAGGAAGATGGTTCCACAACGAGGATAGAAGGGGTCATATTAAGTTTCAATATGATATAAGGTATATATAATATACTAAATATATTAGAAAAGAGAAGAAATAGAAAAAAAATAACACGAGCGTCTAGGTGGGTGTCTCCCAAAAGTTTAGGCACCCTCCACTGCCTTCAGTCGCCTTGACAACTCATAGGCAATAACTAATTCCCCTTCTATACGATATCTTGTATTCCGTCACATGGATTTGTAGATTGATTCTAAAGAGCCGTAAAGAGGCCCTACGGCCCAAAGGCAAAGTCCCCTCAACATCACCACCTCTCTCATTCAAACTTCCACCACTACCACCGTCAAGGCAAGTACCACCTGATGAATCAACCAGAACTCCCTTGCCTCCAGAACTAAATCCCCCATCACCACCTCCCCTCACACCAAAACCACCATTACCACCGCCTTCCAAAACCAGCACATCAGAACCCTCATTCACCTACACCACAAGAGCTTGCCACACCCTTAGTAGCAGACCCATCAGAAGGAATAGGAGAGAAAAGCCCCCTTCCCTCCTTCACATTCCTTTGCACTTCCTCACCCTTGGTTGAAAGTTTAGCCATGGCCGGCAGAAGCAGGAAGACCTCCCCACCTCCATACACAAACCTTTCACTCTCACACAACGATAACAAGAGAGAGTTAATGATGAAGAAGAAACATAATACAACCCCAGCAAAACCAAGAAAAGAATAAACAAACTAAAATTTACCTCAACCTCCAGTGCATGGCACAGTTTGTCTGCTAGTTCATTGTCAAATTGATGGGTTTCAATCAATTATCAAATCTTATGTGGATACCTTCTAATGAAAGGAAATCTCAATGAGTCCCACCATGTCAAAGAAATGTGCAACAACAACAACAACAACCATAACCTTATCCCAACTAAATGGGGTTGGCTACATGGATCCAATAGAAACATAAATAGTATGAGAAAGAAAGGTAGTAAAAGGGAAAAAGTTCATTTAGATGGTCTGTACTAATAAGCTTCTTAAGAAGGGCCACAATCTTGAGCCACATGGATAATTGGTTTTGATCAACTAACCGTTGTATTAGTTGTACACCTCATGGATTAGCCATGTGTCAAATTCCATACTCAAATTCAATCAAATTTCCACCTATGTGCCTCATGGATTAGCCATTTATCAAATTCCATACTCAAATTCAATCAAATTTCCACCTATGTACATCCATGCACTCTCTCCTAATCCTTAGATCCTCAGAATTTTATTTTACCATTTGACTCTTGAGCTGAAGCTTGATACTGGGGACCTTGGTGTCTACCTATCCATAAAATTTGAACCCCTCTCATTTGTCATATGGCAAAACATTTGGGCAAGCCACCAATCAACCGTGTGGCAGATATTTGGGCAGTCACGAAAGCTTATCAGAACATGCTGTCCTAAATAACCTTAACACCCCCCCCCCTTATAATAAAAATGGGCTCGAATGAATTAAAATGTTGCAACTAATCCAAGTTGCTCAAACGAGTCACCCATCCATCAAAAACCGCAAATTAGGCATCCATCACAAAGCACAAATTAAGAATCCATCCAAAATTACAAATCAACCATCCATCACAAACCACCACAAGTTGGCTAAAATCCATCATAAAACCAAATTTGTTCAATGGAGTTGTCTAAAATTAGAAGGCAGTCTCATAATAAAAGTCAGCATCCTATCCTCATTGACATGAGACTTCATCAACCACAGTCCTCATCCTCTCTCTCCTTTTACAAGGAAGGACCATGCGGTCTTCTTGTTCTCAATCAAGTGACCTAATGCATCTTCAAGTGTTAACTCATCAAAAGCCTTCAATTTTCATCACGTTGCCAAGCAAAGATTAGAGAAACTTTGATTGATTGTGTGTACATGATAGTTTCCATAAGTTTCCTGCCTTGATTCACCTCATCAACAATGAAGAGGAATATATATGCTCCAATACCGGGGTCCATCTAAACTGTTCTGAATAATTAGAATTCATTCCTAAAGAAAACTATACAGCAGAAAAGTGAACGTGTTATGAAATGTATGTACAGCTGGATACAAGAACTAAAGGCTGGCCCCACTGGAAAGTTCATACTCTATCTAATCTAACTCAGGACTGGTATGGCTAGAATGGGCTATCTTGGACACTAAAATCTTTAAGTAAAAAATGTACATGCAAAGATTGAATTAACATCCTCTTAAATCTAGGAAGGCTTCACATCAATAAACCAAACATTCTGTTCCTATAGACACGTCCTCTTCGTATCTTGTTATATCTCTCTTACATTTTTAGCATACAAACAACTACGGTAACTATCACTTTTCTTGTTTTATCATGAGGACTTATATCTGCAATTCTGCATCAAGTAGAGCTGCCCATCAGTTTGACATGATGACCCAGGAAAAGTTATAAACATTGATTAAATCCTGCAGTTCTTAAGAGCAAAGCCTGCAATGCTCTGAACTCATCAGCAACCAACCCACCTCCAAAGCAATGAAAATTGGTATCTATATCATCTACAAATCCATCTAAACTAAAAAATACTGGCTTCAGATTAGAACCACTCTGACAGACCAGTTGATCTGGCTACCATGTAATCATAACAACGAAAACCAATCTTTTTTCCTCTTAGAGAAAGGATGAGAAAAAAAAAGAGAGAAGATGTAAGAGCTCAGAGTTAGATAAACTAATTGAGGCGTTACTCACACAAAATAACCCAAAGTTTACAATAATGTGAGAGGAAAAAATCATGACTACTGAATGCATGGAGAAAAAAGAAGCTATTAAAAGTAACAGTGTACAATAACTTAGAAAATCGGAGAAGTCCGAACTAAGGATTAACATTCTATTAAAAGAGAGCTAGCACAATCAATATTGGGCAGAGCAGAGAAATGCAAGTAAATAGGAAATCACATTAAGTATTCAACCTCGTAAAGGGTCTATAACTCAAACCGTTTAAGATGGCAAATCATATGTACACATTGATAGTTGATGTCCCAATAGCCAACATGGACAAGCATATAAACTGAAGACGGAAAAAGAAAAATGACCATTAAAATGGTGAACCTTACCAACATTTACTGTAAGTAGTTTAACATAATCTGTTTGAAAGTCGAGGCATTAGGGACCTTTCATGAAATAATATTCCTGCTTTCTGAAAAATGTTAAGTAGCTAGATTACTTTAATTTCCTAAACCATCTTTAGCAGATGACAGTACTGACATCAACAATCTAAAAAATATAACAATAAAAGAAGCATAAATAAATTTTGCAATTTTCAACCCAATGACTACCATCAAAACTCACTATTAATCTCACACATACATTCCTTCATTGAAGAATGTGTGTATACTAATCAAAGACAAAGAATAAAGCAGAGAAACAGAATAATATTCATGGGCAAATAGATCACAAGTACTTGTCCTATGGTGCACCATTCATCATTCATTGTCTATTGAAACATCATAAGAGAATCTTGTGGAACGAGGAAATAAGAGTAAGATGCATTTCTTTCTTTAGGATATATATATATATATATAGAGAGAGAGAGAGAGAGAGAAGAGAATATACCGACAGAAGTTGCTGAGGTCTGCTTGAGATCAAATCGCCCTGATCAACTGGAAACTTTAACTTGGTTCAATCTGAGATGCAACCGTCCAAATCCGTATAAAACAAAGCAACAAATTCAAAATCAGTTTAACAAAGGAGAAGAGGGTGGACCTCAGCGCATGGTAAGGTTGCTCCATTGCAACCTAGTGGTATAGATTTCAGTCGCGGAAATAGCCTCTCCGCGAAGCAAGGGTACGGCTACATACATTATGATCCTCCCCTTGTGCACTGGGTGGTACGCACCCCCCCCCCCTTTTTTTTTTTTTTTTAATTTTAGAAATGAGAAGAAAGGAAGAAGCAGATAAGAAACCTGGAAAAAAACTTCAGGATTCAACCACTGATGATGGGAGATTTAAGAGTGAATCACAGAAGCTCTCATACGTACTTCTCTGTCAAGCCCTGGATTGCACAACCCACAATCTCCCCAGAAATCCCCCCCCCCGGGGGGGGAGTGCCATTGACAACTTCTGCATGCAGAGAGGATTCAACAGTTGGGGATGAACGCTTGCTCAATCCATGGGGCCCAATGAATAAATTCCGGACAATGACCCCATAAAGTTTACAGGACATTATCTTTCCAAGTTTAGCTCCAGAAAGTAAAATATTTTCTGAATTCTAAATTTCTTACTTAAAAGAACTGTCAAAAAAGTTACATCCCAGATTATGTGAATGCAGAACAAACAGAGCCCTAATGAGTAAGTTTAGAGCGTGTCTTTTGTTTTCTATCATTTCCATATAGTGTGCTATTTCCTGTTCTCTGTACAAGTGTGGGCTCTCTCGTGTGATGTATTCGTTGTTTGCCAATGCAATAAAATTTGCATGGATTACCAACAATAATATGTAAAAAGACCCTTCAAAGTTCTATATCTTAACCCTAACATTGCCTTAATTTTTTATGTTTTTGGACCGCTGTGTGGTTTTTGAAAATTTTTTTGAGCATCAGATTCATAGCTTTAAAACCACAATTAGGCCCAAAATATTGGCAGCATTTTGAAATGAATACTGCAACTTTTTATGAAATGACAGAAAATCTCAGTTGATTATGAGTGTGATATGTCATCTCCTGCAAGATGATGAGATAAATGGAGAGGAGTGGGAGAGAAAATTATATGGTACTCATACATTTCAGCAGAGGTAAATCTTATAGACAATCAGTAGGCCAGAAAGACCAAGTCAATGAAGGGATAATATACTTTTCAAGTTTCTCCATTTGCAGAATTAATGAAAGAACAGAAGATCCACATATCAACTGGAGGATCTGCATCTCAACAGATACAAAGAATCAAAGCATCGCTAAGGCTACACTGTTTACAATCCTGCAGAGACCAATCCATGCAATGTGACAATACCGATCACGATATTTTGATGGTTGACAACAGGCAGGAATTGCACAGGTGATGGAGGAGACTCCATCTTCTGCATAGCCTCCACTGCCATGGCATCCGGACCAATTGTTCTTGGGTTCCTGGAAAACCCTAAGGGTGTCAAAAATTAATACAGACGAAAACAGAAACTATCTTTATCTCTGAGTCAGTTATAGGTTTACATAAAATCTCATCTTTTTTTTATTTTTGTTTTTACCTGTTGCACATCTTCCCCACTGTCAGCTTGAAGATGCCCTCTCCACTAGCCTTCAGGGTGCGCCGCAAGTCACCATCTGTGAAAGTCCCAATGAGATGGTACCCATCATCGATGATGAGAAGGCATCCACATCCTTTGCTTGTAAGCTCCACTAACTGATCCATTATCAAATCCCCTTCCCTGCACAGTGGAAGCTCCTCTTGCTTCTTCATAACATCTTTTACCTGCATTGCAAATAATGCAGTCCCATAAAATCAGTCCCAAAAATCGTTTTCTTTTTCCTTCTTTGGTTCTTCCCCAATCCTCAAAACCCCACCCCTTTTCACCAAATAACTCTCTCCAACACCACACACACCCCCCCCCCCCCAAAAAAAAAAAAAAAAAAAAAAAAAAAAAAAAAAAAAAAAAGATCTCTTCAAATTGGAATAACAGGACTATTGGAAGTAATTCCGTTTCTTAGTAATTAGAGAGCCTTAATCAATCAAGGGGACAAGAAAACTCCCGCAGTCCTTAAATCCCTCTCCCACTATCAGTAACTGGGTTTGAAGGGCTTCCGTAGAAAAAAGTAACCCACTCACACCCAAGTTCCCAAGTGACAATTTCAGTAGTAAGTGACTGCTTAGGTCTTAATTGCCATAAAACAGCAGTTCTGGTTACATATTTGGTTCCTAAAATTGCTGAATAGGCAAACAACCACAAGGCCTAAAAAGGACAGCGAAACAACCAGTAGGCGGATCCCATTTAATCCTTATTTGAGATAACTCAATATTCAACCGAATTCCATCCAGATCTAACTTGTCATCGTCAAAACAGAAGCTAATAATTGGGAAGAAGAGTAAATTATTTATTCTCACCTTGAAGATTAGGCTTTTGCCAATCTTCCCAGCCGGATGATTCGCCGCATACTCATCCTTGGTCAAATTCCTCGCACTCATCAGAGCAATAGCCACAGTGTCCCCGAAAACCATCTGAATCGCGGTCGATGTCACAGGCGCCAGATCAAACGGGCACAATTCTCTTTCCAAAGGCAAATGTACATTCAAATCACAAACACTAGCCAACAAATTCCCCTCCGAGGAAGTGATAGAGATCAAGAACGCACCTTTCGCCTTAACACAGGGAACCAATTTCAGGAGCTCGTCAGTGTTCCCAGACTTACTAAACAGAACAAGGAGATCTAAATTGGACAAAATCCCAATATCTCCATGGAGAGCGTCAAGAGGAGACAAGAAAGCCGATCGAATGCCAAGAGAGACGAGAGTCTGAGAGATCTTCTGAGCAACAAAACCGGATTTTCCAACGCCGGTAAAGAAGATAGTGCCTTTGGCGTTCAAGAGAGTCTGCGTAAAGGATAGGGTCTGAGAAACGTCAAGGTTCTGGAAGAAGAAATTCATGTATTTCTGCTGGCATTGGAAGAGATTGAGAAGTTCATTTGGGTTTATTAGGGTTTTGGTTTCTTTAGAAGATTGAGAAACATCTGAAAATGGAGGAAGAGACCCCATTTCTCTCTGCTTCAGCTTCCGTTGTTGCAGAGAGAGATAGGAGAGAGATCTGAGGGAGAAAGAGTGTCGGAGGGTTAAGTGTGTGGTGTCTGAACTCTGAAACGGAAGCGTTGTTATATGACGCGGGGGAGTGGGGTGGAGTCGGGGGTGACACGTCGGTGAAGAATTCCGTTGCTTTACGCGGTAAACGTGTTTTAAAAGATCAGGATAGGGACGTGTAGGTGATGGTTGATCGTGACCGTTCCGGACGGCCAGATCAGTGATTAGGTTTGGATCTTAGTAGGGCATGTTTCTTCTCCACCGGGATTGGAATGAGTCCACAGACCCATAAGAACCAAATTCTGGAGGACCCTTTCTGTGATTGTGAAGGACATCTGTGTTGTTTTGTGGCTTTCCTCTGGTTTTGTGTTTGAGGAGGAAACTTCCTTTGTTGGCTTTTACTAGTCTACAAGTGATCCCCCTCGTGCTCTTTAATAGATACTTATGTGTGCTCTTCTATTGGAGGGCATAGGGAACACAATCAGTTAGTGCTCTCTCACCCTTATTCAAAAGAAATATTTATTTTATAGAATATTAGAACGGAATTTCACATCTGCTTCTAACAATAGAATAGACAATTCCAGTTAAGAAAAAAGGAAATGGAAAGAATATAGGCCCATCCCCTAAGGTTTATCCTAATATTAAGATGAGAAATTATATGATTACCCACTTTTGAGTTTCCTTTTACAAAATTACCCACCAAAAGTTTTGGTTAACAAAAATACCCAAAATTAGATTTGAGTTTACAAAATTACCCAGACAAAGTTTTAGTTAACAAAAATACCCAAAATCCGGTTTGAGTTTACAAAACTACCCAAAATAGTGATTCTTCATCTTCCACATATAAACATGTACTTTTTTATTACTAAAACTTTGAATGGGTAGTTTTGTAAACCCAAGCTCAATTTCGGGTATTTTTGTTAACTTAAACTTTAAGTGAGTAATTTTGTAAATGGAAACCTAATTTTGGGTAATTTTGTTGACTGAAACTTTTGATGGTTAATTTTGTAAAGAGAAACCCGAAAGTGGGTAATCAAGTAATTTTCTCTATTAAGATCCTCCTTGCACTACTGACAATTATACTTACTTCCCTTAACATTGGTCTTTGTTATCTTTGAAGTTGAATTGACTATCTTATCCTTTTGTTTAAAACACAAATGACCTTACTCAAATTAATACTGTGGAGGAATGATAATCAGGGGATTCGCAAGCGAGCTTCTTTCCATTGCTACAACTAACTTCGACCAAAAAAGTATATTTTCCATTGATTCCAAATGAGAGGGAAGAAAGAATTGAGGCAATCAAGATAAATGCATAGAATTACCTGTCCAAAATCCACCAATTTGAGAACAACATCGAGAGAAATCAACAAATTGAGGGCTTGAGATCCTAATGAATAATCGCATTCCTGTGGAATCAAGGTTATTTTGGAGTTTCTCTGAAACCAAATAATTGCAAGGAACAAAAGAAAGAAAAAGATGTGTCTTCTCTCTCATCTCTTCCATGACTTTATAAACCCCTCTCTCCTCTCCTCTCTTTCCCCACTTTGTGTCTGGACATAGAGGCAACATTGCCTTTTAGGTTTTTTTTCCCTAAAATAAAATAATTATCGGGGGTGGCTATTTGGTCACATGGCCCCGCATCAACACGAGGACCAATCAGTGTTAGTGCAAGCATCCAACCAGGAGTAGCTAGGTTGTCTTTTTGCCATACCTTGTGTCTGTGCGTACTGCATAGGGTTGCACGATCAGGTAGGGATTTTTTTCTCATAAAATAATATAAAAGGAATGAGAAATCTTTTTGGAAAAGATTCTCTGAACGGCCAAAGGACAGTACACTAACATTCTTTTTCTTTTCCTCTATTTCTTTTCTCCTCATATCAAATAACCTCATTACCCCATAATGTGTGGAATCATTCTCACCTCGTTGATGAATCTCTATGTCACTTGCTCAAATAACCCTCTCATATTTTTTTCCATATGTAATATCGTAAGCACCTCTTTTTGTTGCACTTAAATTATACACTACAATGATATGATTAAATATCCTTGATAGTGATTGAGATCCCACTTATAGTTTTCAAGGCCTTGTATAACCCCACCTAATTAATGTTCTAAACCATTTTAAAATGGCCAAAGATAATGGCCTAAGAAAATGACCAAAATGCTCTTGAAAAGGTTGAACAGTTCAAAGGTGAGTCAATACCTTAAAATCGGTCTACACTTCATGATTAATATGTATTTCATCATAGAAGCTCATGTATTCGAAAATGGTTTTAAAATGTTTTGATTTAAATTTCTATATTTAACCAAATCGGATCCACATTTAGATGGATTTTCCAACTTTTTTTTTATGAAAATAGTTTCAATTTTATATAATTGGATACATTAAGAAATAACTGTCTAACAATTCCTAGATCACTAAATATTGATGTACGATTTGAAAATTATCAAATTTCAAAGATTTTTAGGTTAAAATAATAGAAGAAAAGAATAAAGAAATTATGGGCTTAGACCACCCAAACCTACCCTCTCAAATTGACCCACGCCAGCTAGTGTCATCTGAAGCAAACCAATGCCAAGATGGGCTCAACCAAATGTCTAACCCAATTGACTTAGCATCAACTCTTAAACCTAGTTCTTCACACTTTCGTCTATTTTTAGATTTCTAGAGTTTTAATAAAGTTCGAATTTTCTACCAAA
Organism: Macadamia integrifolia; assembly: GCF_013358625.1. Taxonomy (NCBI): domain Eukaryota; kingdom Viridiplantae; phylum Streptophyta; class Magnoliopsida; order Proteales; family Proteaceae; genus Macadamia; species Macadamia integrifolia. Next base: position 38,557 of record NW_024868918.1, read on the forward strand.
AAAAAATAAAAAAATAAAAGTTTAAATAGAATTTTATGATTATTTTTTTTTAATCTAAAACAATTTCTTGGCCTTTTAAAAGGATTTTAATTAATTTTTATGTCATTTAAGTTGATCAAACCACATTTAAATTGAATTGAACACCTCATATATTTTGATTTCGAGTCATTGATCTTTGGTGAACCATATCTCATCTAATATTCAAAAAATGAAAGCCAATAGTACACTCTACCTCCCTAGCTATAGATTGGAGCTGCCCAGCTCTTGCATGTGGCCCCATATGGCCCACAAGAAACACCAAAAGTGCCGAGCACTAGAGCAAAGAGCAAAAAAAAACCAAATGAGAAAGAAGAGACCACCAAGATTAGGAGAAGTTCCACATCCAATTGAGTGCTCTTCCTAGGGCTTCCAAATTTCGATGATCGGTGCCTGAGCTTATGATTTTTGTACAAATGTTATGTTGTTGGATCATGGGTGTAAATCGGTTCAGCTCGACTCTCCTAGCTATTACTTTCCATCTCCCACTTTAATAATTAAAAAAAAAAAAAATCAATTTTTGGTATTTGATTCGTTTCGATTAGATCCAAGAGGGTGTTGGTATGAATCAAAACTGAACCAAGAACTGAATCAATTCTGGAAATCGATACTCAACCAAACTTGCTTGGCTTGATTTGATTTGGTTTGATTTGATTTGGTTATGATTGTTATTCGGTTCTAACATTCGATTTGTACACTATTTAGTTTCAATTCTATCCAATGATGAGATTAAAAGGGTTGTTTGAACACACACTTGTATATGACAAAATTTAATCCCACAATATTCTCCCTTAGAGGTCGATTCTTCAAGTGGAAACTGCCACCATTAGACTAGGCTAATATTCGTTATCTCACACACACCCATTTGTGAGGAAAAATGATAACTTATGTGAGAAAAGTTAACGTTGGTTTCTTATTTGTCTCATATATGACGTCATCTAATTTTTCTTGTAGCAGATTCCAGGTCATGCAAAAATGCAATACTCTTGAAGCATCCAAGAAAACAATTTCTAAGAAATGGTCTATGGACAGAGAATGAAAGATATTTTTTTGGAAAGAGAATGCTATCTGTTTGTTCGATTATTACGTTAGTTTACTAATCAATGGGAGGACGTGTGGCATCTTCAATGTATGGGACGGTGGGATAATATAGTCTTTTTGCACCCACTTGTGTCTAAATATAAGACATGCAAGCTGTAAGCATTCTTTTCCCCTTTTAATGGGGAACAAGGGATCACTATCTGGTAGTGTGCATAGTCCCTACACTAGTCGAAGTCAACGAGAATACGTACTGAAGCATCAATATGGATGGGATTCTTGATTTCATGAGGTTGAGGTAGTAATTCTACCGGCTCCTATATTTGGCATAAGAACCATATGCGACCAGGTAAAGATGTGATTTTAAATCGAAACCGTTTGTAGAAACTAAATTGAGCCGTTTACATTGAAACCGCAAAATCGTTTGGTAAATAGTTTGGTTTTGGTTTCAAGTTTGAGTCCGATTAGTTAAATGAGTTGGTTCGGTTTTAACCGTTTAACCCAATGGTTTCAAACCGAATTGACACCGTGAAAATCGTACCGTTTAAACCATCAAAATCGATCTGTTTAACCCATATAATGATTAAATATTTGGTTGTTTTAACAAAACATAATGGTTTAATATAAGGAAGAATTAATGACCATAAAGGTAGTTAAATCCTTGTATTGGGTAATTGTACTATAATTTCTTACAAAAATATAACAAATTGCAATACAAAGCTTTTGCAGTAGAAACTACTATGATGTTGTAGTATTGATCCTTAGCTGAAATGAGATGGGGATAAACTTCAAATGGATATTGAATCACCACCACAACAACTGAAGAAGCTTCGATCAGAATTAAGGTTGAGTCACACTTGTAGTGCTGCCTTTAAGGTAATTGATGCCCTCTACTGCCAAGAGTTGTTCTGCATCTCTACCTCCAAGATAAAACAACCTTCCACTAGAAGATGAGACAGTTCTTCTAGTCCCTTCTAGGAGTAAAAAGCTACAGCACAACAGCTCCCTCTAACCTTACACAAGACTTAGAGAAAAATGAGAAAGAGAAAGACTTGTATGGTTGCAAAGAGTAGAAATAGATGGAGTGTGAATGTGTGGATATCTGTCTCTGCAAGGTATTTGGTTGGGTTTATATAAACCCAAAACCAACCCTTGCACCCTCTTGGATTTCCCAAGAATAACCTCCAACTAATGGCAAGTTAATTGGAGAATAATGTCATATGGACATAAATTGAATTAATTCCAATCAATTCTTTAGTCTACCTCCCCACTCATGATAATGACCATGAATAAAATTTAGAGCTCTCATAGGGTATTATTGACCATTTCCTAGCCCACCTCCCCACTTATGGTAGTGACCATGAATGGACTTTAGGGGCACCTACATAATGACATTGACCATTTACCTCCATTTGGTAATAACCTATGGTATGAATTAAGAATTAATTTCATTTAAATGAAATTAATCCCAATCAATTCTCTTTACCCCACCTCTCCACTCATAGTAATGGCCATGAATGGAATTTAGGGTACCCATAGGGTGTTATTGACCATTTTCCACTACCTTGACCCTAAGGGTCTCACACCATTACAAGTCATAAAACACATAAAAGAAAAACCTCATTTTGAAACCTAATTATAATAAAATAAATATAAATTCTAACAATCCCCCACAAGTTTCAAATGACACGAAGGACACATTTGCTGTGACAGTATTAGACACTATAGGACGCATCGTTATAGGTGTCTTTCGGACTTGAACCTACACTAGGTCTAATGAGTAGCGCTACAGAGTACGGGTAGAGTCAGACTCCTTGAACCATTCCTCATTAGTGTAGTTAACCGATCCATCAACCACATCCTATAAGTCGACTTTTTGAGCTGCCCATCATATAATCACTTTGGACTTTTGAACCGGCCATGTCCTTTATCTTGGACTCATGAATGTTTAAAGAATTTACCTATAAGTTCTCATTGGCGGTGGCCACACCCCCTACATCCACTTAGGTTAGTCCCCGATGTGCACCACAATTAACACACCCCCACATTTCCTAGGATTGGACTAATTAAGAGCTTTACCGCTCAACCTTTCTCCTTGTGGTGGTACTACTATCATCATCTACATCTTGGAATGAATACTTAAATAAGCAGTAGTACTGAGTTGGTCACCCATGACTTCGTTTGTACCCGTTAAACCTAATTTATGCATTAAGCCTCTTCACATAGGTAGGGTGTCCATCATATGACCTAAGGATTAGGCATCAATCCCATTCTTGTAGATGCACTACACAAGTTCTTGACAAACATAGGCTTTGTGAACATGTCAGCTTGGTTATTTTTTGACTTCACATAATCGGTAGCTATCATTCCTTCATTAATGTACTGTCTCACAAGATTGTGTCTTACGCGTATATGCCTCCTTTTACCATTTTATATCCGGTTCTTGGCTAGATGTATAGCCGCTTGATTATCACAATGTAGTGATATCGATGGTGCCAATTTTTACCACAATGGAATATCCGTCATTAAGTTTCTAAGCCATTCGGCTTCCGTTCCTGCATTTTCTAAGGCTATGAACTCAGCTTCCATAGTAGAGCCTGTCCCACAAGATTGCTTTGTGGACTTCCATGAGATGGCACCTCCTGCTAGTGTAAATACATACCCACTAGTAGCTAAGGACTCGTTTGTATCCGATATCCAATTTGCATCGCAGTACCCTTCCAACACCGCTGGTTTACCACTATAGTGCAAACTATAGCTTATAGTGCCTTTTAGGTATCTCAGCAACCTATCAATTACACTCCAATGATCTTTACTTGGATTGTGAGTATGTTGACTCAATTTTCCTACCGCAAGGGCAATATCAGGACGCGTACAATTCATTAGATATGTGACTGAACCAAAAATTTGAGCATACCTTTTTTTATTCACCGGTTCACCCAAGTTTCTTTTCAAATGACATCCCATTTCAGAAGGTGTTTTAACCTCTGAAACTTCATGGTACCCATACTTTTTAAGTATATTTTCTACATAATGGGCTTGGGATAGTGAAATATTATTCTCTTGCTTGATGATCTTGATCCCAAGGATCATATCAACCTCTCCTAAGTCCTTTGTGTCAAAATTAGACTTCAAAAATTTCTTAGCTTGATTCACTATTTTCAAGTTTGTTCCCATTATCAGCATATCACCTACATATAGTAGTATGAATATGCCCTTACCAGCATGAAACCTGTTATATAAGCACCTTTCAGCGTCATTCACAACGAAACCATTTGAAATTAGAACTTTGTCTAATTTTTCATGCCATTGTTTTGGTGCCTGCTTCAATCCATATAAAGATTTTCGAAGCTTACAAACTTTTTTCTCTTGTCCATTTACAACACAACCTTCTGGTTGTTTTATATAAATTTTCTCCTCTAAGTCCCCATTTAGAAATACCGTTTTCACATCCATTTGATGGATGATCAGGTTATGTATTGACGTCAATGCTAACATAACCCTTACTGTGACAATTCTAGAGACTGGGGCAAATGTGTTAAAGAAATCAATGTTAGGCTTTTGCCTAAACCCCTTGATTTCAAGTCTAGCCTTGAAATGATCAAGTGACCCATCACTTTTTAGTTTCTTTCGAAATATCCACTTGGTTTCCAAAGATTTGGAACCAATTGGTAAAGTTACCAATTCCCAAGTATTATTCTCCAAGATCGAATCTAGTTCACTCTTGATTACCTCCTTCCAAAAGACGGCATCCGATGATGTACTAGCCTCTTTGTATGTAAGAGGATATTTGTTTACTAGATAGACAAGCCACTCATCATTCGAATATTTGGGTCTTTTGAGTCGCTTGCTCATTCTTAGTTGACTTCCATCACCATTACCCAATTTTTGATTGGTAACCCTTTCATTTGACTCCATTTCCCCATAAGTCAATTGACTATCCTTACTTGTAGGTAAGTTGGACTTAAAGGGAAATATGTTTTCAAATAACTCAACATCTCTTGATTCTATGATGTTATTTGTTTCAATAACATCATCCATGACTTTAATCACCATGAACCGGTATGCAGTACTATTTGTAGCATATCCCAAAAACACACAATCACATGTTTTTTGCCCCAATTTTCTTTTCTTGGTATCCGGTAATAATACCTTAGCCAAACAGCCCCAAATCCGTAAGTGTTTTAAACTTGGTTTTCTTCCAAACCATTTCTCAAATGGAATCATACCAGTCTTGTTATGTGGGATTCTATTTGACAGATAACATGCCGTTAGCATGGCTTCCCCCCACATATCAAGTGGTACACTCGAACTCAATAACATAGAGTTCATCATCTCTTTAAGAGATCTATTTTTCCTTTTGGCAATCCCATTGGATTCCGGTTGATATGGAGCGGTTGTCTCATGGATAATTCAATTTTTCTCACAAAACTTTTCAATGTTAAAATACTCAATCCCTCTATCGGTTCTAAGTCTTTTAACCTTCTTGTCAAGTTGATTTTCAACTTCCGATTTTGTAATATTTAAACGCCTTTCCGGCCTTATCCTTTAATTTGAGTAAATAAATCATGGTATACCTAGAGTGGTCATCTACGAAGGTTATGACATAGTTGTTTCCTCCCTTAGACTCATATGACTTATAGTCACTCAAGTCACTATGGATCAATTCCAAGAGATCACTCTTTCTATCCACAGTTTTATGAGACTTTTTGGTTAACTTTGTCTCTACACAAGTTGTACACTTGTTCACAGAGGATTCCACTTTATTGGTGATCATGTCTAACTTGCATAGTTTGGTGATATACTTCACACTACTATGACCCAACCTATCATGCCACAAATCAAAAGAATTAGTAGGGACAACAATATAAGCAGAAGAAGTATTAGCTTTCTCAATTATAATATTTTCAATGCTTAGTACAAATAACCCCTCACTAAGGTATCCCTTTCCTACAAATACATTGTTCCTAGTGATAACCGCCTTATCACTCTCAAAAGTTAATTTCATTCCTACTTTATTAAGTAAAGGAACTGAAATTAAATTACGCTTAATATCCGGCACATGGAGGACATTGGTGAAAACTATAGTCTTCCCTGAAGTGAGCTTCAACACTACCTTTCCTTTCTCCATAATAGGGGTACTTTAAAAATTTCCCATGAATACCTTTTTGTCTCCCATACTTATGGAATGAGAAGAGAACATCTTCAGATCACCACAAATATGTCTTGTAGCACTGGTATCCAATACCCAATCCTTTGATTTTTCAATCAAATTTGCTTTTGTGACCATAGCTACAAAGATGTTATCTTCAACTAGGTTCATATTTTCAGATTTTTTCTTCTTGAATCGGTAATCTTTCTTGAAGTGCCCTGGCTTACCGCACACATAACAAGTGAGTTTCTTCTTCTTAAAAGAAGGCTCATCATTGTATTGACGGTTCTTTCTTTTCTTGTCATGTTTGTTGGTTTCTACCAAGTTCGCTTTTAAACGTTTTGCCCCAAGGTCTTTTTCACCCTTGTCTTTGTTCCGGTTCTTTTCCTCAATTTTGATCCTTATAACCAATTGGTCCAAAGTAAACTCCATCTTCTTATGTTTCATTGACAACTTGAAAGCATCCCAAGAAGATGAAAGCTTTTCAATTAAGGCACCGGTCACAAATTCTTCTGGTAGAACCATTTTTTCCTTTGCTAGATTTCCAACTAAGATTTGAAATTGATCAATTTGGTTTGAGATGGTGTCACTATCTTTCATAGTAAAATTTAGAAAGTTAGCCACCAAGTACTTCTTTGTGCCAGCATCCTCAAGAGAGTACTTATTTACCAAAGCATTCCAAATCGAATATGCATACTCCAATGAACTATACACATGGTATAAGTTATTGGATAATGCATTCAAGATTCGATTTTTACATTGATAATCCGCTTGAATCCAAGCCACCCTTTTGCCCTCCTTTACAGGATCATTGCTTTTTTCTGGCATGGGTTCAGTTAAGGCAAATACCACCCCAATTTGGGTTGATACAAACAACATCATTTGCCTCCACCGTTTGAAGTTTTGACCTCCAAACTGCTCAATTTTATCAAATTCAGTGACAATCCTCATCTTACCCAAATCCGGGATAAGATCAGTTACCGACGGGATAACATTGGTGGGAATTGAATCAAAGGTGGGTAAATGAAGAACCCCCTTACCATTGTGGCTAACATGAACCCCGCCTCCTTGGTTGTTGGTTGTTCTTTCAACATTAATGTTTGAGGGATCTCCTCCGTTGGTAGTTCCATCTACGGCATTGTTGTTCGAAGCATCACCTATGATAGTGATTGATGGACCATCATTATTGTTGGAGTCATTACCTCTGTTGAGGCTTGCATCTCCAAGATCATCCATGGGATCTTACAACTATCAATTACCTTAAACTTGTTGGGTAATTGTACTACAATTTCTTACAAGAATATAACAAATTGCAATACAAAGCTTCTACAGTAGAAACTACTATGATGTTGTAATATTGATCCTTAGCTGAAATGAGACGGGGATAAACTTCAAATGGATATTGAATCACCACCACAACAACTGAAGAAGCTTCGATTAGAATTGAGGTTGAGTCACACTTGTAGTGTTACCTTTAAGGTAATTGATGCCCTCTACTGCCAAGAGTTATTCTATATCTCTACCTCCAAGATAAAACAACCTTCCACTAGAAGATGAGACAGTTCTTCTAGTCCCTTATAGGAGCAAAAAACTATAGCACAGTAGCCCCCTCTAACCTTACACAAGACTTAGAGAAAAAGGAGAAAGAGAAAGACTTGTATGGTTGCAAAGAGTAGAAATAGATGGAGTGCGAATGTGTGAATGTCTGTCTCTGTAAGGTATTTGGTTGGATTTATATAGACCCAAAATCAACCCTTGCACCCTCTTGGATTCCCCAAGAGTAACCTCTAACTAATGGCAAGTTAATTGGAGAATAATGTCATATGGACATGAATTGGGAATTAATTCAATAAATTGAATTAATCCTAATCAATTCCTTAGCCCACCTCCCCACTCATGATAATGACCATGAATAAAATTTAGAGCTCTCATAGGGTGTTATTGACCATTTCTTAGCCCACCTCCCCACTCATGGTAGTGACCATGAATGGACTTTAGGGGCACTCACATAATGACATTGACCATTTACCTCCATTTGGTAATAACCTATGGTATGAATTAAGAATTAATTTTATAAATAAAATTAATCCCAATCAATTCTCTTTGCCCCACCTCTCCACTCATGGTAATGGCCATGAATGAAATTTAGGGCACCCATAGGGTGTTATGGACCATTTTCCACTATCTTGACCTTAAGGGTCCCACACCATTACAAGTCATAAAACACATAAAAGAAAAACCTCATTTTGAAACTTAATTGTAATAAAATAAATATAAATTCTAACACCTTGTTTGTTCAATACCTCATTTGATTTGATACAAGATTGAAGGTTTTATTAACAAAAGCAAATTTTAGTATGCATACGAATAAACTAGCAAATCGATTACTAACTGTTTCAAAATCGTATGGAATAAACCGCAATCAAAACTATTTAAAATTGTGAAATCGACACCGTTTAAAAACCGTGAAACCAAAACCGTTTACTAAACACTTGTGGTTTCAGAAAGTACAACCGTTTAGTAAATGGTGCGGTTTTAGTTTCAGAGAATTAAATGTAAACTTAACCGAATCGCATCGTATACACCGAAATCGAACTGATTAACACCCTTGCGACTAGGAAACATTCTTTTCCCTTTTAAAAAAAAATCATAAGAAAAAGTTTAGTTTGGTGATGGGTTGTTGTGCTAGTCTCCCCAAGGATTAATTGAGGTGCATGTAAATTGGTCCAGACACCTTGATTAAAAAAATAATAATAATAAAAATAAATGTTTTATTAATTGAGAAGTATAATTTGTACAACATAATTGGTTTTGCCGATAGTACCAGTGAAAGTTGGTGAAAATGTTCACAAGTGCAGCAAATTATATGGAGGTGGAAAACCGTGGAGGGGACGCTAATGGCTGATTTTTTTTTTTAAGTCAAATTACATAATTGGAAAAACCATATTTTGAAATCTTGACCACGAAAATAGTCTAGAATTGAATAAGAAAATAATGAAACCTGATCAAGACAATCAAAATATAATGGGAAAATTTCTATCACTTGAACTCACATTCTATTTACTCAAATTCCCCTTATAAAAGTTCTACATTTAAAAAGGCGTGTACTTAGTGCACGAGACTCCTGCATGTGCGAGGTAAGGGGATGAAAATTATGCAGTCTTATCTTAAGAATCTCACATTTGATCCCCAAAAAAGTGAACTCTAACCTCTTGTTGTCCCCTGCTATTTAAAATGGCCAAATTACCCCTCTTATTAACTGATATATTAACCTATTTTCGTCATCAATTTCTCCCTTTTTTTTTTTTTTTTCACCCCACCCTTGCTGCAATTCTTGCCCACTCCCTCACCCTCACTCACCTTTACTATCTCTGTTATATTCTGATCCCACCCCTCTACACATTATGCCTCTATAATCTATCTTCTCCCCAAACATGATATGATTAATCTCAGCTTTACTTTATGGGATCCAATCCATAAACACCAATCAAACTAATGATACATTCCAATAGGAATAATATGATTATGATGCCCTTCCTCCATTAAAAAATAAATAAAATAAAAGAAGAGTAAGAGTGGAACCCTAGACCTAAAAAAGAACCAAAACGGGAAAGGATGAAGAATGAATTACCTTGTCAAGGGTGTTGGGGATCCTTTATCATGTTAAACATATGAATAACCCTATAGTTTTAGAATGAAAGAATCATAAAAAATATTTAACCATGGATATAGTCTCTAAACCAAGATCAATAAAGTACTCCCTTCATAGATCTTAAAATACATAACCATATAGACTTACCATATCTATAATAATCAATGGGATATCCATGACATGAACCATAAATGGGAATATAGAAGTACCTGTGTAAGTTTAAAAATCCCATGTGCATAGATCATGAACCTCTGTCCCATGTGGTTAAACATTACTCCCATGAAGATAACAATGACGAACTACGCAAGTGGAGTCCTTCTACTGAGATCTTTTGCAGCCTCTTACTCTAGGGTTTCCTCTCTTTCTATGCACTTGCTCTTATGAGAAAGTCGTGCTCCCAAAACCAATAAGACATTAAATAATGGCTGCAGGGACCATCAGTATTTTATTTATAATAGAATCCCTAAAATCCTATTCCACTCTCACAATGGAAAGAGCTGGGAGTTTCTTAATCAGAGTGTGTCTATAATTGCTTGGGCCCAATGGATCAATCGGTATCAGTTAAGCCCACATAAAAATCCTAACAATCTCCCACTTGGGTTATACTGATACTGATGTCTTTCCATTCATACCTGACCAAATAATCCTAAGACTGAATAGCACTCAAACAAACTTTGATTCAATCAATAATCTCAGAAAATACACCTCAATATACGGCATATAACTATTTAATGTTACAAGCAATAGAAAATAATCAATCCAAATCACCTGAAAACATATATATATATATATATATATATATAAGGAATTGATATCATACCTGTGATTACATAAAATATACATTTCTTTATAGGTTCTTTCCTGATCTAAAGATCAACCTACCTTGAAAACCTCACAGGTAGAAAACTTTAATATTAATAAACACTTGGCAAACCGTCATTTTCTTGAATTAATATCTTACTTTGGCATACCACCTATGGCTAACTGCCACTTTCATGGATTTAGGTTAAATACCACCATAAATCACAAACTTTGGTAAACT
>NW_024868919.1:0-9993 GCF_013358625.1 Macadamia integrifolia
AACTTGAGACCTCTTGGTGAGCAAGAGAATTTTGTACACCATAGCTCACCAACTAAGCTAGGTAGTTGTTGTTACCAAAAAAAAATCTTTAATCACTTAAGGATGTGGTCCATCGATCCTTGTTGGCATTTGGAGTATTCCTTGTACCTCTGGGACAATTGCAAACGGGCTGGTTCTGCATCTCGGTTCAGTTCAGTTCTGATCCATTATTTTTTTTCTGACCCAAAAGAATAATCATTTGTACGGGTGACCAAACGAATGTGTACTTTTAATTGAACACGTCCATCTTGCTCAGAATTTCGTCCTCTTTGCAACCATGGAAAGAAATAGGACCTCTTTACGTGTAAAATTGAAAAAGATTATAGCTCCCGATAGTCCTTAAGGGCCTTGAAAATATAAAACCTGCAAAAAGAGAGTAAAACCCAAGGTAGCTCCATTCTAAATATGTAAAATGCATGTTTTACTACCCTAGATTTCACACATAAATGTGCTCATCACTACTGTAAAAGTAGTGTCATGAAATAACACTGAAGCCCAACCCGCATCCCAAGAATACAGGACCCAACTCTCATCGCAGATAATCATTGGCTTACCACTTCCTTGAAGTCCTTGATAATCTATCAAAGTCATTTGATTCACAATACTAGGAGAAGCAGGCATTTAAGTACATAAAAGATATCAAAATCATGAAATGCATCTAAGGATCAAAGTCATTACTCCAAATGGATAAAACACCAAAACACAGGACTCTATTATACAATAACCGCACAAAATAAGAAGTAATTCCAAAAAGAAATATAACCCTTTTGAATTCAGCTTGAGAGAATAAGGAATTCAACATAATAGATAGAACCAGATACAACAAAGAAGAAAATTGTAGGCATTCAACCTAAAGACCTAGTGGCCCTGCAACATCAGAAATTATGTCTATCCTTTCTCTTCATACATTCAAAATAAAAGATTCCATCAGTTTTGAAATGTCAAAGTAAAGTAAAAATTTCCCATGGCCATCCTTTCCTTAACCCCTGCATCAGCCAGTATATCACCTCTTGATAGTCGATCCATTCCACTATGCATGTCCCCCCCCCCCCTTCTGTTTGTTTGCTCCTTGCAAGACCTAATATAATCCTTGTAGTTCTGATTTTTGAGGACTCCCTACAAAGCCATAGTTCATATTGTCCACCACAAATTGAGAGTTAAGCAATAAGATGGAAGTCCATCTTATGATACCCATATTTGGCTCATAATTGCCATTGCAAAAGAGTAATGTTATAATTTCTTTTCACAGACTTTGATTATAACAAGATTTTCTTTTAATTAATTATGCTTGTTTGATCATTTCTATAACACAACCACTGGACAAATGGAGTACACAGTAACAGTTCTCATTTCTCATTGGGAATTTGGGAAGAAACATGAAACGAGGGTTTCTATTTCCAACTTGCAACATCATACGTATGTAATGCTATACGTGTATAATTTCAATGTCATGTGTGTATCCAATACAATAAATATTTTATTCCAAATCAACATATTAGATTCAAGTCTTTATATCATACTGTCTGAAAAACATCCCTTAAAGGACTCTTATATGGGGTGACCGACCAGAAAACCCCAACCCACATCTATTAAGTTTTCACTCACGCTCATATTTTTTTACTTTTCTCCATCGGACAAAAAAGGCCTTAACAGATTTTGGTTAGGTGGCCTACGATACATAAAAGCATAAGACAATTTCATTAAATGCATTTATTCATATCAAGTGGTGACATTCGATCTCACTTTTCCAACAATCATTATCAATTAGCCAAGACCTCTTTGGCATTACTCATGGAAAAACACATTCTTTCTCGCTTTACTACTTAATTACACTTCTCCAATAAGGTCCTCCACAGGCTCCACCCCACCTACATCTCTCACCAAATCTCATCATACTAAAAATATTTACACTAATAATTTCATGCTTCACGAAGCCAACTCAACAACATAAGAAACCCACTTAGAATAATAAGTACTAAACAACACATATAGGGACCTCACTAATTATTTATACAGAAAAATAAATAAAACTACCTCTGATCCTCAGTTAAACCAATCGATTTGAAAAATAATGCAGCTCTCCCAAGTGCCAAGCAGATTCTTCCTGCTAAGGAGTGACTTGATTCCACGAAAATAAAAATGAATGATATTAATACTGGAAAGCTACACTTATAAAACTAAGATTTCATAGCAAAGTATAGGAGTAAATAATCCTATAATCCTTGATCTATTGAACAACATGCATATACATTCAACTGAAACCCACCAAAAAAAAAAAACTCAAGAAACCATTTTAGAAGAATAAGAGATTTTAAGAAAATGATGACATTGCAAAGGACCCAATAATTTTATGCAAGAATGCGGCAAGATCCAATAACTTCACATCAGAAACATTGATAAATGATCTCATGATAACCAGCCTTGGCAGAATTTGAGAATCTAGAAACCTAATTCTACTTTTGAAAAGCATATCCATCAGAAAGGGAGAAGGAAGTAGGAAACAAAAGACAGACCAAAGGAACAAAACTAAAGAAACAGGCTCAGATATACATATCAGCTCTTTCAATCAAAAATTCTCTGAAGCAGAACTGGCATTTTAAAGCTGTATACTAATCGTCACTGCCCATTTACATAATTCTCCAGAAAACACATACCATATGAAGAATCTGAACATTCGAACAGTCAATGTCCGCTCATATCAAGAAATTCAACCATTTTCATTTATTTACTTCACCGATTACGCACAGAATCTTGGATAAGATCTAATCATTACCAACATTCAGATCTAAGATTACAAAACAAAAAACAAAAACAAAAATGTTCAGAACTTTAGATTGCAGAGATCGATAATATGTCTCACCTGTGGCGAATTACTTTAGAGGCTAAACCATTGAAAAGAGTATAGCCTCCACGTTAACCTAGCCAAGCTTATTATCTGCCTCCATGACAGGCTCTTTTGACTGATTATATATAAAATACAAAAGAGCTATTGGAGAGGCAAGAAATGAACTGGATTGGAAATCAATTTGGAATAAGGATCTAGCCATTGCTTTGACACAGATCAGCCATTGGAAGTATCGAACAAAACTGCAACACTGAATGGCACATTTTAGCACACGCAATGGGGCTTCATCGTCAATGAAGTCTTCGGAGAAGCCCGGGGTGCACTGTGCAGACTAAATAATAGACAGAGAGAGAGAGAAAGAGAGATCGAAATGGTTGAAATTACTAACCCTAACCTAGCAGAAGGTGCACAGCAACTGGTAAACGCTCATGAAGAAGTTCAAGTTGCAGTTGCTAGTGCTTAGGCGCCGCGTTCTCCGATTATATAGGTAGATAAACCCTACTTTCGCGTGTTACTCGGGATTCCGGTTCGATTTCAAGATCAGGGTTTTAAATCTCGGAATCAGCGTCTGAAAATCTGAATCGGTCAAAATCGGTACAAGCCGGTCAGAATTGGAATGAATTTGGGTGGTTTGTTCGGATTGGCAAGTGCCGATTTGAAGTGAATCAGCTAATTTCCCGATTTGATCCGCGAATTTTTTGAAACCCTGGAAACAAAATCGAATGGAACTTCCATATCAGAATTGAATCAGTTTGGTTCGGTCTTGATTTGCATTTTATTCGTTTCCATATTTTGCTCAATATCTCAAAAAGCTTTGTTGGTGCAATGTGATGGAGATTTTATTTCAATTGAAATTTGATTATTAACGTGATCCCTGTTAAGCATCCATAGCTGAATAGTTAAAGCTCCCCACTCATAAATTGGTAAATTCGTAGGTTCACTTCCTCCTGGATGCACGTCCATGGGAACATTCAATAAATCTATTGGAATTTGCTCTGCATTAATGGAATCTCTGTAGAAACGCAACCTTAAAACGATGCAGAAGATAATGGAAAAACAAAACAAACAATGCACATGGATTTTTACGAGGTTCGGCAAGGTTGCCTACATCCTCAGTGAGATGAGATCCTGCTTCACTATCAATAAAGAATAGGGTTACAGCGCTCGTCCTCACACCTCTCAGTATTGCTTGCATTACAGAGAAAGAAAACTCTCGTTACAAATATATAGCGAAAAAACCCTAATCTGAATTAAACTACAATTGCCCTCAAATAAAAAATTCGAGCGGGGGGTTGCGCCCCCCCTACACCCCCTGCTATGCAGGGGGGCCTCCTGCCCCCCTTGCAACCCCCACGACCAGCTAACTGGCTAGCGGGACCGTTGTACTGCCTGTCTAGGTGCTGCACCAGTACTCCCTGGATTAAACTGCAACGGAATACAAGACATCATATACCAACAATCTCCAGCTTGACTTGAATTCTGTTGAGCCTCCTGTAAAGATAACTTGTAGACGTCTTCATCATTGTACCTCATTAGAGGTACAAACCCGCACCTGTTTTGTGCGTCCCTCATCTTCAACAATGAGTAATATTAATCAAGTCCAAACAGGACTTGAACTTCTCTGTAGTAACTGGCTTTGTAAACATATCTGCAGGATTGAGATCTGTATGAATTTTTCTCAAGTGAATACTACCTTCTGACACAAGCTCCCTGATCTTATGAAATCTCACATCAATATGCTTTGTCCTTGCATGAAACACCTGATTCTTTGCAACATGTATGGCACTCTGACTGTCACAATGTAACACTGTACCTCTTTGCTCCAACCCCAACTCACGAACCAGTCTAGTCAACCAGACTCCTTCCTTGGCAGCCTCAACCTCTGCCATGTACTCTGCCTCTGTAGTGGACAATGTAATTGTAGACTGAAGTATCGCCCTCCATGATATAGGTCCACCAGCCAATGTAAACACATACCCTGTAGTAGACCTCCTCTTGTCTAAATCACCAACATAGTCAGAATCAACATAACCTGCCAATTCTGTAAAACTTCCCTTGCCATTGAACATAACACCCATGGTTTTAAGTATCCGTGCATATCGTGCCGTATCGGCCGATACGTATCCGTATCGGTAGGCATCGGCACGATACATACCGATACGTATCATGAAAATTTTAAAACCCTTATGTATCTATACGTGTCCTACGATACACACCGATACACCACCGATACGCACCGATACTCACTGATACGTACCGATACTCTATGAAAAATTCAAAATTTAAGTGAAATGTACGTTTCGATATGTATCGGTACGTATCGGTATGTATCGGTACGCATCGATGCATATCGCTATGTATCGACCGATACACACCGATACGTACCGATACGGTCATAAAATTGCCAAAATGGGTAATTTTTTAGAAAAACATAATTTTTTGAGATGTTTTTGTTCTAAAGTTGCTGCCAACCATTTTTCTCTCTAACTAAAGTGGAAATCAAGGTTGGGAACAAGGATTTTACATTTATGGGACAATTACAAACCTTGGATTCTTAGTGCGATACTCTCAATTTACTATTTATGCATAATACATGTTATATATAACTTTTTTTAACTATTTTTTTATGCAAATGTGTATAAAAAAGTATTTCCTATCCATTTATGTGCTATTTTAGTGTATCTTAACGTATCTCCGATACTATCTTAATTTTGGCCTACCGATACGACGACCGATCATACTATAATCCTTGATAACACCTATATCTTTAGTCTTGCTCAAATATCTGAAGATCCACTTAATTGCATTCCAATGCTCCTTCCCTAGATTACTCATGTATCTGCTAACAACACTGACTGCATGAGACAAATCCGGCCTGCTACAAACCATAGCATACATGAGACTCCCAACTGTGCTAGCATAAGGGACTTGAGACATCTGCTCCACCTCCTCATGTGTTGTAGGGCATTCCCTTTCAGATAACTTGAAGTGGCTAGCTAACGGAGTGCTAACCGGCTTAGCCTTTTCCATATTGAAACGTTTTAGCACCTTTTCAATATATCTCTTCTGAGTTACCCAAAGTTTACCTGCATTTCTATCTCTAAGGATTTTCATGCCAAGGATTTTCTTAACGGCACCAAGATCCTTCATCTCAAATTCAGCACTCAACAAAGACTTCAAAGAAACAATCTCATGTTTGTTCTTTGCAGCAATGAGCATGTCATCAACATAAAGCATCAACAAAATAATGGAATTATCACTTGACACTTTATAATAAACATAACTATCATACTCACTTCTTGTGTAGCCAATCTTCATCATGTGGGAATCAAAGCGCTTGTACCACTGCCGAGGAGATTGCTTAAGGCCATAAAGCGACCTCTTAAGCAGACAAACATGGTCTTTCTTTCCCTGCACCTTGAAACCTTCAGGCTGCTCCATGTAAATCTGTTCCTCCAAGTCACCATGAAGAAATGCAGTTTTCACATCAAGTTGTTCAAGCTCTAAATCATACATGGCCACCAAAACAAGCAGTACCCTGATCGAAGTGTGTTTCACCACCGGAGAAAATATTTCATTATAGTCTATCCCCTCCTTTTGTGCATAGCCCTTGGCTACAAGTCTGGCCTTATACCTTTCACACTCCTTCTCAGATGCTGTCTCTTTCTTACGAAAGACCCATTTACATCCAATGATTTTTCTTCCCTTGGGTTTTTTCACAATCTCCCAAGTCTTGTTCTTCTGTAGAGATTCCATTTCCTCCATCATAGTTGTCATCCATTTATCATGCTGTGCATCACTCAAAGCATCATGGTAGGAAGATGGATCACCTGTACCTACAGTGAGGGCATAGGCAACCATGTCCTCAAACCCGTATCTTATAGGTGCTTTGTGAGTACGCTTCCCTTTATCCTTTGCCACAGTATAGGGAACTTCTACTGCTTCCTGTTGTCCTGGTAAGTCACTTGATGACTCATTCTCTCTTGTTGTTTCTAACTCACCTAACTCCACCTGCACAGTAGAACTTTCTTTATTTTCATCAACTGCTTGTGAATTGTAATTTGACTTCACTATATGAGACTCATCAAACACAACGTCTCTACTAACCACAACTTTCTGTGAACTTGGATCCCACAACTTGAATCCCTTTACACATTTCTTAAAACTAAGAAAGATACATTGCTTAGACTTTGAGTCTAACTTGGAACGTTGCTCACTCTCAACATGCGCATAGGCTGGACAACCAAATATTTTTAGAATAGAATAATCTAATGGTTTTCCTGTCCATACCTCTTCAGGAATTTTACAATCAATCGCCTTTGATGGAGACCTATTGATGAGGAAACATGCCATGTTCATTGTTTCTGCCCAAAATCTCTTGCTCAACCCTGCATTCAGCCTCATACTCCGAACTCTTTCTAGAAATGTTCTGTTCATCCTTTCAGCTACACCATTTTGCTGTGATGTCTTTGGAACCGTGAAGTGATGTGTAATCCCTTCAGCTTTGCACAATTCTAGAAATGGCTTGTATGTGTACTTTCCTCCATTATCTGTTCTCAATTATTTAATTTTCTTTCCTGTCTTCCTTTCTACCTCAGCCTTCCATTCCTTAAATTTAGTGAACACCTCACTTTTATGCTTCATGAAGTAGATTCAGACTTTCCTTGAGTAATCATAAACAAAGGTCACGAAGTATTCTGCCCCACCTTTAGATTTTGTTGTTGAAATACCCCATACATCGTTGTGTACATAATCAAGCACCCCTTTACTCTTATGTTTTGCAGTTTTGAAAATAACCTTGCACTGTTTTTCAAACACACAATACTTGCAGAAGTTCAGTTTACAAGTTTTTACTCCCTTCAACATTTTCCTTTTATGAAGCTCTATCAATCCTCTTTCTCCCATATGCCCTAATCGCATATGCCACAGATAGGTATTATATGTATCAAATACTGCATCTGTAGTCACAGATGCTCCACCTATAACTGTGCTCCCTATGAGTTTGTATAGGTTTCCTGCTAGCTGTCCCTTCATGACAACCATTACACCCTTAATAACTTTGAGAACTCCACCTTCTACTATGTACTTACAGCCATTTGAGTCAAGTGCCCCCAAAGATATTAAGTTTTTCCTTAATTCTGGTACATGTCTCACATCTGCTAAGGTTCTTACTATTCCACCAAATATCTTGATTTTGATAGTGTCTATCCCAATGGTCTTGCATACGGCATCATTCCCCATTAGGACAGACCCACCATTATATGGTTGATATGTATCAAACCAATCCTTATGTGGACACATGTGATATGAATATCCAGAATCTAAAATCCAAGAATCAGAAGGTTGATTCTTACCTGATGATATAGAGAGTACATCTCCATCATCTCCATTTGAACTGTCAGCTACGCTAGCTTCCTCAGATGTCTTATCTACACCTTTCTTCTTTAAGTCCGCCTTTGTCACACCCCGTTCACACTGAATCGGAGCGGTGACCGAGTTAACATCGGTTAACCCAAACCTGCCAGGATCATCAGATACTGTATTCCACCACAGCATACGCACACTAACATAAGTTCATCAGATCAGCGAAAGACTAAGTTTTACCTGTGAATAAATCCCATATACTTGATACCCGAATGGTGATACAATAATTATATACATTTGGGCCCGAAGGCATGATATATACACATAAAGAATAAAATTCAAATATCAAGTATATACAGGAATTCATCAAAACCATCAGAGTACACAGCTCGGCTCGGTATCAAGGCTGGAGCTCAGCTCGGCATCAAGGGTTGTGCCCAGCTCGGCATCACAAGGAAGAGCTCAACTCGGCCTCAGAAGTGGAGCTCAGCACGGCCTCAGAACTGCTGTCCCGCAGCACAGTTCTCGCACGAGCAGTCTACGCCGTGCTCAAACTCCTCAGGGGTCCACCAGTCCTCTTCAGGAAACTAGACTGTGGGACCCACCCCATGCTCCTCAGATGTATGACCTGCAAAATCATCTAAAAGGGGTGTACACGTGGGATGAGCTCACTAGCTCAGTAAGTAGAAAGATGGACCACACAATAGTCCACACATCACAACACATCATATGCACTACATGCCATGCTATACATTTTAAATCACATCCACCTAAGCAACATTACTAAGTCTTTGGTTTTAGTGCTACTACAACCACAGTGCGCGTATACTCCGGGTACGAGCCGCGAACTCCCTCCCGCGATACGCCCATAGGACTGTCGGAGAAGGCTCACCGTGAGTACTCGGAAAAGTAAAGACAATGCCATCCATCGGCTCTCAACAGAAATGTAAATGACTGAAAATAAAGGTGCTGACTCCAGCAATTTAAAAGCAGTACGATTGGCCCTCTTGAATGTACCACCGGGGTTGCCGACTGTCCTACATGACTCGCCGGGCGTAATGCCTAACCGCCACAGTGTCCGACAACCGCGACCCCTGCTTCCCCCCAAATGGCAACACAACACCTTAACCCCTGTTGGGAAGGGTCGTAGCACGGGATGGTGAGAATCCTAATACCGCATGCTCCTATATGACAATAGTACGACTGCATAGTGCCTCCGTGTCCCATTCCACGGGCCACCAATGCATTCGTTTCCACGCCGACTACGGCATCTAGTCTATCAATGCATTATGCACCATGATGTCCACATTCAACATATAAACATCTCATTCAATTGGCATTTGAAAAGTAAACATAGCATATATGCACATCAATGGGTGGAATGACTAATCTATATAGCATATTCATGATGACATGACTAGATTAGATATAGTTATATGAATGCCAAATAAATGCCTTGAAACAAGGCCAAACGTCCTCTCTCCACTTACCTGTAGCGTACAAGGACTCCCGTTCGGTACGGGTGAGATCCAGAGAATCGGGTAGGATTTGGTGAACCTAACATAATTTAGCGGGGTTTGTACTTCACCATTTTAGAATCAAAATTAATGAAATCTGATGTCAAAATCGTGTTTAGAACGTCAAAAGAAGGTCACACGTTCGATTTGGGTTCGATCGGACATAAGGATCACCTTCGGGGCCACACGGGTGGGTCAAACAAGTGGGCTGTCTACCCATCGGTTTTA
>NW_024868919.1:12666-18528 GCF_013358625.1 Macadamia integrifolia
TGAGGGAAACCACCTTACCTTCTTTGCTCAAGAATGACCTCAAACCCTTCAAATCACTTCAAACTCACAATGCTTCTTCTACCTTGTCAATATCTCTTCAAATCCTTCAAGATCAACACATAAATCATCTATTAAACCTTAGATTCATCATTTCAAAGGATATTTACAAGATCTCAAGAAACCATACTCGAATCAAGGGTTTAAAGCTTGGGTATGGTGAATGTTCACAAAACCCAACTTTTCTTACCTCCAACTGTAGATCTAGAGTTGAAGATCACTCTCCCGGAACCGGAATGGGAAGATCGAGCTTCGGCGCCGCTGAAATCCCCCTTTTCTTCCTCTTCCTTCTCTTCCTTTCTTCTTCCCTTTCTTTGCTCTCTCCTCTTTACTTTTCTCACCAACGTACGAGGGTAATAAATGGAAAGAAAAGAAATCATAAAGCCTTATATACTATTCCTAATTAAGTGAATAGTGCTCTTGGATGGGTCACTCAGGTGGGTGCACCCACCTGTCCTACCCACCTGGGTCACATACGATGTAGCATACGTATATACCTTAAAATACGGATATAATACCTGTTTTATCCGTACATAGCCTTATGGTAGGTGCACGTACACGGTTTGGGCACTCCCGTCTCTTCTGGCACTGGCTCGGACTTGTCGGGCCAGCCGGTGTTTAAGGTCACCTGTGCCATCATAGCCCATAAGGAACCCGCTCTAATTTCCTCTGGCTCGGTTCCTGCATGGTTAAACCGGTTCAATCGCGAAATCAGACCGGGTTTAAGAAGGGGGGTATTACAGAGGGACTGTTCACCCTTTTGCTTATTTTCCATGGTCTTGGCCTTCTGTACAATCTGGCCATATTTGGTCAAATCCAAGACTTCAAGCACAGACCCAATAGATGCTTTTAGGCCTTTTAGGAACCTTGCTGCCTTCTCTTCAGCTGTTCGCATATGCCTAGGGGCAAAATGGAACAAACTCTCGAATTGTTGTTGGTACTCAAGGACAGTCTTACCTCCTTGAGTTAAGGCCATGAACTCAGTCTCCTTTCGGTCTCTAAAATTGCGCGGATAATGGTTATCCAAGAACAACTCCTTGAACTACTCCCAAGTAGGTTCTGGATGAGCAGCCATCAATATAGGTTTGGAGGCTTGCCACCAAGAATTTGCCTCTTTCTTGAGTTGCAACCCAGCACAAATAAGTTTCTGGGCATTCGTGCACTCAAGCACCTCAAATATCTTCTCTAATTCTTGGATCCATTGATCCGGTTCCAGAGGATCACTCCCCACCTTAGAGAATACCGGTGGTAAGTTCCTCTTGAATGACTCCACTACCCTTGACGTATTACTCGTCGCCGGGAAGTTAGGAGCATAGACAGGATAGTAGGAGTATGGAGGAGGCATCCCATGCTGAGGAATACCGAATGGTGGGATTGGAGGTGTACCCACCACTTGTGGTCCCGTTCCCGACCCTACAGGTGGGTCCTACGGAGTGAGTACCTGGGGCGGTTGACCCGGTTGAGAAAAGTCCAACTGTTGCTGGATGGCAGTCATAAATGCTTGCTGTTGCTGAAGCATTTGTTGCTGGAAAGCTTGTTGGGACTGCTGGATTATAGTAGCAACATCTCCCGATGTAATGACCGGTGGAGGGTCCGGGAGTGCAGTCCTAGGTGGGTCCCCATGTGCCCCACCCTGACCAAGGGTCTCTGGAGGTAGTGGAGGTGAGGTATGCCCCACAGAACGGGACCCCCTGGGATTTTGTGGTCGACCGACCCGACGAGGACCCCGCGAGGTACCTCGGCCATTACTACCGGATCTAGTACGTACCATCGTATCCCTGTACCTGGAACACATCACACACCATATTGGTTAAACACCATAGAATTGATTTCGGCACACAATCATATGCCATTACATGAGGTGTTGTAGTGTATGATAGCCTGTAAATAATCGTAGCTCAATTCCAAGATACAGGCAAAGTCCCCAACAGACATGTCAACGGTCCCACTTGACCATAGCATATTTATCATAGGAAGAATGTCCATAATGAAAATTAATGAAATCATTGCTAGGAGGAGAGAAGGGAAAAAGAAAAGAAGGAAAAATTTTAAAATTTCCCAACTGTCATAACCGGTGGGCTGCACCGGCGGGTAGGGGCCCGCCGGTCATACCCGTCGGTCTTACTGCCTTACACCGGCGGGTGGCACCGGTGGGTAGGGGCCCGCCGGTTATACCGGCCGGTCTTGCCCGTGTAAAAACACGAACAGGGCCCTACAGACCCTGTTCTGCCTGTCACTCTCACAATCTCCCTTCTCTTTCTTACTTTCTCCCTTGGGTTATCTTGGAAGTCTCCTCGGCGCTTCTACTCGCGGGTCCACTCATCCACTCGGCGCTTTAGAGAAGAGTCAACTCGTTCTCCTTCAAGTAAGTTTCTTCTTCTTCTCTTTTCCAGAATTTCCATTTGGGGTAAAATGCATGTGTAGGCTTCACTTTAGGTTGTCTTTCCAAATTTTCACCATAGAATAGTCTTTCCATGTGATTGTGATGCTTCTACTATGGTCATTTGTAGTTTATAGGAATTTTATCTCTCCATTTGGAGAAAACCCCAATTCGTGCCCTAGTTTCCAAATTTGGGGATTTCTTCAATTCTTACTCTTTTTCTCCAATTGATGACTCCTTTGTGATGCATTCCATTTGATTTACACTAGATATGCTTTAGATCTCATGAATTCTCCATTATGCTTGGAATCCCCATGTATTTCTATGAAAATCCCTCTTTTCTTGTATTGGTTTCCTTGGTTCTTCATCCCATACTTGCATTCTTGAAATTCCATAGCTTATTTGGGTATGTTCTTGCACATTCATGATCCCGCTACTACGGCATTTTGCTCTAGACCTAGGGTTTCAAGCTATTCTCCATTATGTTCGAATTTGCACATTGGACTTGAATTCCCTCGTCTTATTTATGCTCTTTGCTTTTGCTGTCATTCTACTGTTTTGGCATGTTTCTATGCGTCGTAACCTACCGTGCTTCATGTCATAGGTTTCCTATCGTTCCTAGATTGTTGCCGTTCCCGTTTTGCATGAATTGGGTTTTGGATTTCCCCTTTTTAATGCTGCTGTCTTTTCCTTTCTGTACTAACCCTACTTTCTTTCCTTATTGCCATGATGTCGTCACGCACCGGCAAGGGACCATCTTCCTCTGGCGTTAGATGCAAGACCACTGCTTCTAAGCGGAAGAGTGTGGAGACCAGCTCTTCAGCTCCTCGCACAGGGAGACCCGCACCTGCCCAGTCTGACCCTTCAGACTATGATGAGGAGCACTTCCTCAGTGCAGAGGCCGCAGCCAACTGGCCCAACTTCCTGAAGGGGTCAGTGATGGTGGAGAAGACCGTGGTAGTCGAGGACTTCCACAAGGCTAGGCTTCAGGAGAGGTTCTCAGCATTGGGCTGGGACTCTATTCTTCATGTGGACCGACCATGCTATGAGCAGCTCGTCCGTCGGTTCTATTGTAACCTGGAGGTGCCGTATCCGTACGGGGAGTTCACGATCAGCAGCTTGGTGAAGGGAGTGGACATCCAGCTGACGGTAGGCACCTTGGCCAGTATCTTGGGTATATCGGCGATAGGACACCGATACTACAGTCCCCCCAGGGGTAGGCCTCAGGGACCGTTCATGAGCCTGGCCACACCGGACTTCATCTACGAGACCATCTGCGGCAGCAGCAGTCGCCCGGAGTCCGAGACATCCTTCTACCCTGAGGTTCGTCTATTCGCCCGGTTGATCCAGTTCAACCTGCTCCCCAGAGGAGGTCATCGGAACCAGGTAGGTTTCATGGCGGCTTTCATTGCATTTTGTATCTTCACGGCCGCAGAGGGAGGCGGCGAGCACTTGTGCCTCCCCTACATTATTCTCAGGACGATGGAGCACCACACTTCCCACCCAGAGGATGGAGGATTCCCTTACGGCAGGATCCTCACTAGGATCTTCGAGTTCTTCGGGGTGGATCTGAGCGGCGAGGAGGGGAAGACTCCGGCTGATAGGTTCGATCAGAGAAACCTCCTGAAGATGGGTCTTCAGACCCTCATGGATTCACCTCCTAGATCAGGAGCTCAGAGAGGTAGGGGTAGGAGGGCTGCCCTTATGGAGGATGTCCACATGGAAGAGGAGTCCAGTGAGGAGGATGAGGACTACGTTCCTCAGGACGAGGAGGATCTGATGGGTGGCAGCATCCCTGAGGAGGCGCCTCAGGAGTCGAGAGGTCCTGGTCCTAGTTCTTCTAGAGCTACAACCCCACCACCTGGGAGTGGTGCCTACGACTACGAGGGCATGACGGCCTCCATGCGGGCCTTGCAGGATGGCCAGGTTCAGATACTGAGGCGGCTGGACGAGATTGTCTCCAGGGAGGAACGCCTTATGGAGAGGCAGACCACCTTGGAGGATTCCTTCCTTAGGCTGGGTCAGGACTTGGACACCAGGGCCAACGTTATCTCAGCAGATTTTGGCCGGCTACGGAGGGAGGTACGGCTGGTGAACGCGAGGTTCGATTATTACGATCACCGCTTCGACGTCAACTCCAAGCCTCCGGCGAACGTGGTGATCATCGACGACGATGACGATGACCAGTGAGGGCTTGGCTCGCCCACACTAGCTATTTATCCATTTTCTCTCTTTCTTTTTTTTTGTAGACATTGTATATTTATTTATTTTCATTCCTTGTAATTGCGATGTAACTAGATTCATTATGGAATAATATATCTTTGGATAATGGATTTTTTGTGGTGGAATCAGGTGTTGAACACTTATATAGCTTAATTGTGTATTTGCTATCTTTGATCATTGTTATTTCATATTGTCTGTGGTTTATCAGGTATTTGTGTAAAAATTTTGGAAATCCCATTTTACGCCGTTATGCTGCCAAAATTTCGTCAAAATAGTACTTTATAGGTTATAGTTCCAATCTAATTACCTTTTATCTACACTCACGCATGCCATGAATGCAACTTATAATATAACCCCATTTTTATACTTTCTTTCTTTGGCTTTTAAATCTTTAAAGCTTTTATATTAGCCCAACCCCATTTTCCTATTATAGAGTCTACAGGATTCTAATGGTATGCTGTGAGTGGAGCAGACCATCACGCTCTGATATCACCGTTTGTCACACCCCGTTCACACTGAACCGGAGCGGTGACCGAGTTAACACCGGTTAACCCAAACCTGCCAGGATCATCAGATACTGTATTCCACCACAGCATACGCACACTAACATAAGTTCATCAGATCAGTGGAAGACTAAGTTTTACCTGTGAATAAATCCCATATACTTGATACCCGAATGGTGATACAATAATTATATACATTTGGGCCCGAAGGCATGATATATACACAAAAAGAATAAAATTCAAATATCAAGTATATACAGGAAATCATCAAAACCATCAGAGTACACAGCTCGGCTCGGTATCAAGGCTGGAGCTCAGCTCGGCATCAAGGGTTGTGCCCAGCTCGGCATCACAAGGAAGATCTCAGCTCGGCCTCAGAAGTGGAGCTCAGCACGGCCTCAGAACTGCTGTCCCGTAGCACAGCTCTCGCATGAGCAGTCTACGCCGTGCTCAAACTCCTCAGGGGTCCACCAGTCCTCTTCAGGAAACTGGACTGTGGGACCCACCCCATGCTCCTCAGATGTATGACCTGCAAAATCATCTAAAAGGGGTGTACACGTGGGATGAGCTCACTAGCTCAGTAAGTAGAAAGATGGACCACACAGCAGTCCACACATCACAACACATCATATGCACTACATGCCATGCTATACATTTTAAATCACATCCACCTAAGCAACATTACTAAGTCCTTGGTTT
>NW_024868919.1:18548-38980 GCF_013358625.1 Macadamia integrifolia
GCTTCGGCGCCGCTGAAATCCCCCTTTTCTTCCTCTTCCTTCTCTTCCTTTCTTCTTCCCTTTCTTTTCTCTCTCCTCTTTACTTTCTCTCACCAACGTACGAGGGTAATAAATGGAAAGAAAATAAAATCATAAAGCCTTATATACCATTCCTAATTAAGTGAATAGTGCACTTGGATGGGTCACTCAGGTGGGTGCACCCACCTGTCCTACCCACCTGAGGGCCAAAGCTCAGGATTTTGATCGGGTTCGGACCTCGGCGCGAACCCCACCCCAGGCATACGATGTAGCATACGTATATACCTTAAAATACGGATATAATACCTATTTTATCTGTACATAGCGTTATGGTAGGTGCACGTACACGGTTTGGGCACTCCCGTCTCTTCTGGCACTGGCTCGGACTTGTCGGGCCAGCCGGTGTTTAAGGTCACCCGTGCCATCATAGCCCATAAGGAACCCGCTCTAATTTCCTCTGGCTCGGTTCCTGCATGGTTAAACCGGTTCAACCGTGAAATCACACTGGGTTTAAGAAGCGGGGTATTACAGTTCCAGCAACTATACTACATCATACCCACTTCCTTCTATTTTCTACTCCTTACAAGGCAATTCCCATTCAATTGGGTCTATGGGAATAATATATTGGGTCAATTGGGTTTACCCAATTTACTCTCTGGGTGTGCCAACTAAATTTTCTGCCTGTCCTTGGGAAAAATTGAAATCATGTGTGGGCAGTTTCCACCACCAATTGCTACTAATTTAATTCAATTAATGAAAACCCTATGGTTTAGGGGTTCCGAGACAATCCTCCAGTTCATTGGGTTCCAATTGGGGTCTAGAAGTTGGAGCTTTTGTTGTGAAAGGCTATTTTGAGTTTCCACAAGCAATTGTCCACACTCGATCTCATTTTGGACTGACCCTACCCCTAACTGATTCCTACCCTAGCTCAATTCACTGAGTTGGGACAGGTTTTTTACCTTCCCAGAGTTCCTGGGGTGTGTAGATGAGTCCATCAGCAGCTGTACAACTTCAGATTCATTTCCCAACTATGGCAGCACCTTGGCAGCACTTGGAGGTGCATGGCAGCAGGAGCAACAACATCACTAGCAGCTCTATGGTAGGGCCGCAACCTCCTGGCAGTAGCAAGAGCAACAGTAGGGCAGCAACAGCCTAGCAGCTCTCCCATTCCTTTTTTCCTTCACTTCTTCCTTTCTTCTATTCTCTTTTCCTTCTTCTCTTCTTTATGTTTCTTTTCTGTTCTCAGCAGCAAGGGAGTGGCAATAGCCGACCTCCCAGCCCCCCCCCCTTTTTATAAACCAAAACAGACCTGGCAAAAACACTTTAAGAAAACCTATTTTTCATAAGTGTTTAAACTTAAATAACTCATCATAGAATTTAGGGTTTGACATGAAACTATTGCATTTTAACCCTTAGACATGCCCCTATTCATAGTAGAAATGGGTAGAATCACCCTAACAAAACAGTGGAGCCCACAAAGGAAAAATGCAATCTCTAGGCATTCTGCCATTGCAACCGTCTGGCTGGTTGGTCAGATGCCAACCCACCGGTTGTGATCATTTCACTTCCCAACTGTCCAAACCTCTATATAGGATAGCCCACCATCTGTGGGACCTTTCCCCACACCTATAGACCATTCTCACCTATGACCTAGCCTTTTTCCTTGCCAGCTTCCCTACCAACACAACTGTATGGCTGTAGACATGGAACCTGAAATTCCAACTCAACATGTTGCCCTCCTCAGTGGAATTTAAGTTCCACCTCTAAAGACTAAATAGGTCCAAAATTAGGGTGTTACAATTTCTCCCCTCACAAAAATTTCTTCCTTGAAATTTGCTAGGTTGCTGACTTTAAGGACCCTCATTTTATTCTCAACTCCGGAAAATATTTTCGTGTACATAGTTTCTTATAATATGATCACGGAGTTTACTACCATTAGAAATATAAAATTATTGATCATATAAACTTTTTTTTTTTTTGGGTAGTGTATCTTTCCTTAAGTCTCTCTTATCCTCAAGTTACAACATCAAGTTTTCACTCGTCATCATTAACAGAATTATATCTTGATGAAACTGATTGATTCCCGTAGCACACATTAGCATATCCATTAACTGCATTGGTCCCCAACAATTATTCATATTCTTAGTTCCTTGATAACCACAAATTAGTATACCATGCCATGTCTTATCTTCTTTTAAAACTTTTGTTGCATCTTTTCATATCAGGATATGCGTATCATATAGTCAGATTTGATCATTCATAAGGATTCCCGAATTTCTAAAATCCTATACTAGTCACATTCCAGTATTCCATTAGTTACTTGCAGTATGGAAATTGTATTAATGAACCTTTTACCATTTCCTTTTATTCACATCATTGATCACCTCACCCCAGATATATGTATATGTTTAATAAATCCTTCAAATACTTCATTGAATATTCCATCAATGTTCTCGCATACTTAGCTCACCAAATTTCCCTTTCGAAAGAAATTCAGCTATAACATATGAATTTATTTTATATATATATATATATATATCACTCTATATGATCTCGTATACTATATTATTATATTGATCAATCACTAAGTCCAAACTCTCGATGGCTCATGAAGTCTCATCATATTCTTTCTTCATCTACTGCTTTTCCATTAATAGCTTTAATTCTTAATCCTTGCTGCCTTGATCAGGTTATGATATCTCACTTCCTATGTCGTTCAAATCACATATATGTGGTACCATTTCATATCACAATTGTATATACTCACCTTTATCGGAATTGAGTTTCGATATGTCACATCGAGGTTTGACCTTCCTTTCTAAGTCCATCTAAGCATCTCTGATTCCCCAACTTTCATTAGTTGTTCACAATACACTTCTAACTGTTCTTACCTTCCTTGGGTTCATCCATAAATATTCAACCGTACTTCAAAGAAGATAGCGTTTAATATTCCTTTCAAATTTTCACAGTTATCTGAAAAGCTGACAATCCACTTATGGTTCCTGCAGATAATGAGACCTTACTTATCGTTTACTCACCCGTTAGTGTCTTTATTTGAATCAAAAGACTTTAACTCAAAGTCCGATCTGCATTTCAGTTTCTATTTATCACTTCTCATTTTCCTTGAGTCCACTAGATTCACCTCTTCTATATGCTTATGGAAGCTAGCTCTACCAAGCCGAAGCTATACATATTATATCTCTGGAGTCCCAAGCTTATAGGGCAAAATTGACCAAACCGTCAGGTAGGTGCCCATGACCGGCCGGCCGGTTCGCCCCAAACAGTACTGCTATATCAGTACCCGAGAGCATTTTAAAACACTCTCAAACCTTCATTTCTCTTCCCTCAAGTACCGGTTTGCCGCTAATACTTCAATCTAAGCTTCCTCAACCTATTTCCAGTCAATTTCCACACTCTACATCACTCCAGGCATGTTTATTCTGTTATTTATCCACTTTAGGTTAACTTTTCATTTTTAGGGAGATTTTCTAACCTAGGTTACATTCTGTGTATTTCTTACTCACATGCAATTTCTTGCTTCATGATTTGTTGCATTTACTTATTTAATCGTATTTATCATGTAGAACTCATGGCTTCAAAAAGGATTACCCATAGAAAAGTTGCTACAATCCCTATTGGGCAAATGGCTACCAAAGAGGGGTTTGATACTATTTGGTTCCGGACTCCTACAGATCAAGCCAATTGGGTCCACTTCATTTCTCGTGCTATCACTATGGAATGGCCCATTTTTACCCATGATCTTCAAGCCTTCAAGGTGAAGGAGAAATTTGAAGCCATGGGTTGGGAGGCTATGTTGAACGTGGAGGAGGAGGTACACCCCAGATTAGTTCGGGCCTTCTACTGTAATTTGACGGGTAAACACCTCAATAATGGTGAGTATAAGATTGTTAGCCACGTGGGTGGTAAGGACATCTCCTTCACTACTGCTGATTTTGGTAGGATTATTGACGTGTCTAGTGAGGGAAACAAGACTTATTGCTCTCCTAGGACTAGTTCTTGTGGCTTTTTCACTAACACTAAGAGGGACATACTGAACACTGTAGTCATTGAGGGTGGTAAAGCTAATTGGACCCTGATAGCCAATTGGAGACCTACTCCTAGGGTATTGTGCAAAATTGTACAATACAACATTCTCCCCATTAGTGGCCATTTCAGTGAGGTGTCCCTGATGCAGACTTACACAACCTTTTGCTTATATGTAGGAGAGCAGATTAGTTTGCCTTACATGATGTTGAGGCATATGTGTGAGGGTAACGGCCGGAGAAGAATGGACTATGTATCCCCATCCTCTCTCTCTCTCTCTCTCTCTCTCTCTCTCATGGGAGGGGAGGGATTCCAGTCTTGTGTGCTTTGCTTGCGGGTCCTGCACTACCGTATCGTCACTTGGAGATACGTGAAGGCCTATTTCGCAAGAGTATAAAATTCATCATTTGAGATGGGGGTTTTGATGATGGTCCAATTCGGGGATCGGGATCATGCAAATGGGGTTTAGAGTGGCCTCCTAGGGTTATAGGCCAAAGACCCGGGGATGGGCCCAATTCATGAGAAAAGGGCCAGAAATTTGGTCTGGTCCAAAGATTTAGGGTAAGTGTCAGGTTACAGAGTTGGGAAGGTGTTAAGCATCCAATCTGACCAGTTCAACCGGCCTTCTTGCTAGATGCTTGAGAATGAACATTTTCCATAATTATTACTATTCCACATGTATGGCTTAGTTATCACACATATATACATTAATTGAATTCAAACCACTATATACACTAAAACAAGGCATGTATAAAGTCTACATTATGACGAGTTGGTTGAGAAATTATACCTGAACTTAACCCCTGTTTTGGGTCAAGAGGGGTGGGCCCCTGACTAGTACTAATTTGGACTGTCTTTTGGATTCTCTTGGCTCAGGGGAAGATGGTCTTGACCTCCAACTTCCTTTCTTGAGAGATCCTGCTTGTGATAGTATTCGGACAGAGTTCCGGCTAGGAACGGTCACTTTCGGATTTGGATTCGGACAAAGCTTCAGCTATGGAAGGCTATTTATGGATTTGGAATTTGATAGAGCTTCGGCTAGGGAAGGCTATTTTTGGATTTGGATTCGGACAGAACTTCGTCTAGGGAAGGCTATTTCTGGGCTTGGGATGAGGTGGCACTCCGGTAGAGCTTCTGCTAGGGATATGCTAAGGAAGGGCTAGGCTAAGGTGGCACTTCGACAGAGCTTCCACTGGCAATGGCTAAGGGAGGGCTAAGTTGAGGTGGCACTTCGACAAAGCTTCAGCTGGGAATGGCTATTTCTAGAAAGATTCCAGGGACACTTGGATAAAGGTTCGGCTAGGAAAGGCTATTTTTGAAAAGAAACAGGCTGACCTAAAAATGGATTGAAGAACTCCAAAATTTCGAAGAACACTTTGAAGATCCGAACAAAGCTTCAGATCTTAACAAAGATCTCTTTGTAGACCCGAAGAGCCTCAAAAAAGGGGGGGTTTCTATCTCAAGAACACTCAAGGGAGGTGGCTCAAGAATATACTATTTTTGGCTAAAAACTGGTTCTAACTAAGAATTTGGATTGGAGATCTTCAAGATCCCGAAGAACACTTCGAAGATCCGAATGAGTTTTCAAATCTTGATGAAGATCGCTCCGAAGATCAGAAGAAAATCAAGAGGGGGGAGGGGAGGAAAATTTCACTCTGAAAGGGGAGGGGGATTTTGGTGTGTTGGTGTTTTTTTTCTAAGGGAAGGGGTATTTATAGTTTTTCCAGCCAAATAGAAGAGGGGGAATCCCTTTATCCAGTGGATGAAAGGGGGGCTCTTGCCTAAAGTGAGGAGATAGGATTTTTGTCCAATGGGTAAAGGGGGGGTGGAAGTCAAAAAATGTGGAGAGGGCTTTTGTCCAGTAGATAAAAGGGGGTTTTCAGAAAAACGGGAGGAGAGAGAAATTTTAGCTAAAAAAATGTGATTTTCAAAAAAAGGGTGGAGAGAGAAGGTTTCGTCGGAAAAGGCAATTTTTGGAAAAGCGAGAGGAGAGAGAAGGTTTAGCTGAAAAAGGTAGTATTTGGAAAAGCGGGAGGAGAGAAACGTTCAATTAGAAAAAGGCAATTTAAAAAAATACGGGAGGAGAGAGAAGGTTTAGCCAGAAAAGGAAGCTTCTGAAAAAAATGGGAGGAGAGAGAAGGATTAGTCGAAAATGGCAGTTTTTGGAAAAGTGGGAAGAAAGAGAAAGTTTAGGCAGGTAGTGCGGGTGATGTCATGGGTGCGCGAATGCATGGGTGTGTGGGCAATGTGCACAGTGTGTGCGGGTCAGGCTAGCATGAGTGTGCGGGCAAGGCTAACATGGGTGTGCAGGCGCTTCCATGCATGGGCAACGGGTGCGTACATGCATGGGTAGCAGGCGCATGCAAGCATTGATAGCAGCCAATGCACGTAGGTGTGCGGGTTGGCCTACTGGCCAGAATGCACATGTGCATGAGGGGGGTACGGCAGCAGGGTCGTGGGCCTGTGCCCCTGCCGCGGGGGCACTGGTCTGTGCCTGCAAGGGCACAGACCAGCAGGCCCATGGGCAGCAGGGTGGGCAAGGTTGGAAGGCTGCGGGCCTGTGCTCACGCGGGGGCAGGCCAGTTCCGGAAGGACGCTGGTCTGTGCCCGTGGGGGTGCAGGCCAACAGGCCCATAGGCAGCAAGGTAGTGTGTATGGCTGTGTGCATGGCTAGGTGCATAGTTGTGGAGCTATGTGCATGGCTGTGGGGCTGTGTGCATGGCTGTGGGGCTATGTGCATGGTTATGGGGCTTGTCATGGTTGCGTGCATGTGCTGCAGCCCGTGGGCAGCGAGCATGCACGCGGGCTTGCTTATTGGCCAGAGCGCGCAGCACGCACATGATTATGGGTTTTTTCGGTGATGATTACGGGAGATCCGTCGGCCCGATTTTAGCGTATCATATATCGTAGGAATCGTATTTCTAAGCAATATTCATTTGTACAATCATCTTGACCCGATGCCTTCATATCTAAAAAGTCAAAATTAGACCTTCCTCTCTCCTACGCGGGGATTTCTAGGGTTTTAGGTAGGGGTGACAAAATTGGGTGTCTACAGAATGCCCCTCTTTGGCGAGACATGTGCCAATGGCTGAAGAGCAAAGAAAAGAACAACCACATTTTGTCACCCGGAGCATATATTGCCGTCATCTTACTTAGTTATGACAGAGTTGAAAATATGCAACAGATAATATCTTTAAAGTTTTAAGACTTACCTGGGCTACCAATTGGGAGAAAGGAATTCGCTACTCTTCCAATCCTACATAAAAAAGTTAGTACTTTGATCTTGATTCTTCCTTAGCTGGGCCTTACATGTGCTAGTTCAGGGAATATGATCTCTAGGCTGGGTCTTTCGAGCAAATCTGGACCATCCGGGACCAATGGTTACAAGAGAGGAATTCACTGCTCTTCCAATCTTACAACAAGTAAAAAATGTTTGATGCTGGGATTTTCCTTAGCTGGGCTTCACATGTGCCAATTCAGGGATTTGGTCCATGAGATCAGTCCACTCAGATTCGACTAAAAGAAAAAGAGCCTCCTAGGGCTGGATTAACAATATTGGGCCACCTGGGCCCGGATAAATGTGATTGGGCTGCCTGGGGCCGATTCAATGAGATTGGGCCGCCTAGGGCCGAGTAAATTATGGCTCCTCTTGATTTTTTCCTTGATTCTTATTTTTGGTTTAAAATTTGATTTTTGATGTTGATTTAGAATTTAATTCTTGATGTTGATTTGGAATCTTTTGATTCTTGATGCTTGATTCAGAATCTTAAAATTTTTTATTTTGGGAGAAATTTTTTTTATATAAAATGGGTCCCCTCCCCTGTTCATTCTTCATTCTAACTTTTCTGAGTGAAGTGAGTTCCTAGAGCCCTCTGGTTTTTCTTGAAGTTTCTCCATTTGTTCTTAGTGTTCTTCATTTTCCTCTTGGAGTTCTTGAAGATATTCATCTTGTTCTTGAGGGAGGAGCTATTTAGAGAATTTGATATTCTTGAGGGCTTTTGTGCAATTTGGAAAACTTTCTAGGGCTTCTTATAATTTTTAAAAGTTTTTGGGGCTTTTCGTAATTTCTGAAAATATGGCTGAAAGGAGGAAGAGGAAGACTCTAGGAAAGGTTCAGCTCGAGAGTTGCAGCAGCCTTTCCCATAGGGATGAGGGCCGAGTCGATTGGTATTCTGAGAAAATCCTTCACAACAGCCAGAATCACATCTGCAACTCCATATGGGGTTCCTGGGTAAGTCTTTACATTTCATTCATTATTTTGATCATATTTCATTCCTATTTTGTATTGTTTTTGCCTTTTGCTACTTCTTTTCTTTTATTATTTATTTATTATTTCCATTAGCATGAGGGGAAGGAACCGCCTACCTTGGCATCCTATGGCCATCCGAACATGGTTCAGTCCTAGCATAGGATGCTCCCTCGCAGGGTGAAGGAGATAGTTGATGATACCTATCTGTGCTGGCCGGCCCTTATAGAGACCCAGAAGTTTAATCCAGCATTGGTGGGGACCCTGATGGAGCAGTGGTGGTTGAGTACTCACACTTTCCACCTTCCTGTTGGCGAGGTTACCATTATGCCTATGTGCTTTTATGCCTTGACAGACATTCCATTTGGGTGCAGAACCATAACCCTACTCGTAGGATTCCCGACTGCCAGGGAGTTCGCAGATCTGACTGGTATCACCATTAAAGCCGGCCAGACGTGCATCCACCTAGGGGAGATTAGTGCCCTATGGTGGAAATTCGGCCTGGGGAGAATCCTGGTAACATGTCTCAAATAACACGTTCCTTCCTGCTATTTGCCATGGGTCAGTGCCTCTTCAATGACCTCCAAGGGGGAGTAGATATCCGACTGGTGTTCTTCCTCAAAGATCTTCACACAGTAGATATCTAGAATTGGGGTGGGGCCGCCTATGCATATCTCCTGCGGTCCCTGGATCTGCTATCCTATGGGGATAGGGGCTTCAAGGGGGCAGTCTACATTATCCAGATAACTTTCCTTCTCATATCTATTTTCTTTCAGTCATTTGGTCTGCACTTTCTTACTTTGATTTCTTGAAACAGCCGTGGTGTTTTGAGCATCTGGGAACTATAGCCCCTAAACTGAGGGATCCTGAGACATTCTTCTTCCCCCTGGCCACAAAATGGGGAGATAACCAGGTGGTTTGGGCATGATGCCATCCTCTGGGGACCACCACTTGTTCTCTTTTTAACGATCTCACTGAGGTATGTTATGTCTGACATTGAAATTCTATTCTCCTGATGCTGTACTTACCCTTCCTTGGTTTTGCAGGTTAATTGGAGACCATTCTATGACCTTGTGTTTCTTGATTCCGAGAGAGTCATCTGAGTTCATCAACTATCTGAGAACCGAGTCCTTTTTCAGGGCTTGTGGGGCCATGCCTGGTAGATAGGAGAGAGAGTAGTACCTCTATGATCAGACATCGATCCATCGTCCTTCTCCCGGTCTTCCTCCACCCACTATGCATTGTCTAGAGATTGTCCCTGCAGATGAGATGAAGTACTTGGCTAACAGACTATGGGAGGGCTCCTTTCTTGATCCAGATAGGGACTACGTAACCTTCCTGGAGGAGGAGACAGTGTGCACCCCTCTCAGTCCCAATGGTCCAGTGGTATGTTACCTTTTCTTCCTATAGATTCTTCCTTGTTTTGGTCTTGACTGATGTTCTTTCAGGGGAGAGTGAGACGTGTAGATCTTTCTGCTATTCGGTCGCATGCCAGTACTAGCAATCCTTCACAAACAGGGCCCCTCTACCAGTGCCGATGGGTCTCTCAGAGTTGCTAAAAGTTGGAGGAGTGTACCCGAGACTATTATTTCCTTTGTTCACTACCAAACTAGGCTGCTTTGGAACTCCTTGATGATATTTACCTAGTCCCATGCTAGGAAAATGTTGCATATTCTTCATCATCTGATTTACTGGTGGACTCTAGATGGCTTCATAGTTAGCTGAGATTTTCTCCTTTGGAGCTTCTTTGGCAATGGTTGCGCAAGTGGTCTCTATTTCAAAACCACTCAGTTGCACCTCCTGGTCTTGTTCTTCCCCATTTTCAATGTTGGCCAAAGTGTTAAGCACTTCAGGATCTCCGGTCACTAAGACCACCTTCCCCTCATGAATGAACTTCATTTTTTGATGCAGACTAGAGGACACTGCCTTCGCAGGATGAAACCAAGGCCTCCCTAAGAGCATGTTAAAAGCTCCCGGTATATTAATGACATGGAAAGCAACATCAAACTTCATCGGGCCAATCTTTACAGCAAAGGTAATGATGCCAAAGATCTTCCTCTTGGTATTATCGTATGCTCTTATGGTTTGGGTGGTTGACTTCATTTTTTCCAAGTTGATGTTGATACTCTTTACTGATCTCAATAGTAGCACATTCAAAACGGACCCGTTGTTAACAAGAACCTGGGGAACCACTTTGTCAAGGCATTCAACTGTAATGTGGAGAGCCCGATTGTGTGGGGTTTCTCTAGGAAGCTTAGAATTTGAGAACATCAGAGACTGCACTGCATATGTTGCTCTACTATATGTGCAAGGTGTGTTGGATTTATCTCGATTGGTACTTGCACATTAGCGAGAGACTTCAAGACTGCTTCACGGTGTGAAGGGGACGCCATCAACAATCCCCAAATGGAGATATTTTCTTGGTACTTCTTGAGTTGAGCCAAGACTAGGTTCTCTGGTTCTTTCTTCACACTACTAGTTCCAACCTCATTAGCCCTTGGCTACTCTACTGCTAGAGCCTTGCCCTTGTAGTCTTTCCCACTTCTAGTTTCCATCACGTTAGTTGGTTTTTTCATAATAATCTCCATGAGATAACTATCTTCATCATCACTATTGGTTAGGGTGATTATCCCCACCATAGAATCATCTTCTTCTGATTCTCCTTCCCTGTTTGGGGTGAGAAGTCGAGGACCTCCATAAATATCCACTGTCCTGGCTCGTAACTTCTTGACTGCATTGAAAATCTCTTGGAATGCAACGTCTACCACCTCTGTGATTGTGCCATCTAGTCCTATTTCCTCCAGATCACCCAATTGCTCCCTATACTAAAGATCACTAATGGTTACTTCCCCTAACATTTTATCAATTTCTTCTATCCTTTCTTGCATTCTCAATGTAGTAGAATATACTTCACACAGTTTTTCTTCCAACTCAAATGTGGAGTACTGTTCATCCATATAAACTTGCATCAGCTCTCCAGATTCCCCCTCATTTTCTGAATCTGATGTAGAATCATCTCCCTCCATGCATAGGGAAGGGTAAATGCCACCTCTGGGATCGGCGACTAGGTCATCATTGCCAATGGCATAGACTGAGAAATATATCGAATGTTCTGGTGAGTAATATTCTAACTCATCATCATAATCATTATACCAAGGCCCTTGGTAGTCATCCCAGTCTGAATACCCATCATTCTCTCGAGAATCAGAGTCATCTCCATCCTTCTCATCTTCACTTTCATCCTCATTGTCATCGTCATCATCCTCTTCGTTGCTGATTTCACTCCCACTTGATTCATCATCAAATTCCTCAGGACCATCAAATTCTCCGGCATCCAAACTCTCGTAGTATTTAGAGCGTACGAACCAGAAGATTTCCATAGGGTTGGTCCTATCATTACTGGCTCGAAGTTGGACCAGTCCTGACTCATCATCCTCTGTGTCACTCCCTATGTGGATTAAGAAAGTGTATTCTTTGATCTGCTCCCCTATAGCCAATGTGGTTACTGCTCTGAGAAGATCAGCTGTAATTTCTTCAATTACCTCTGGATTGTCTTCTGAAGTTATAGCAAGCTGAATTAGAGAACTAGGATCACTCTCCTGATCTTCCCCTAATGCATTTACCGACCCTGTTGATGAAGTCATCTTTGAGGAATCTGGTAGTGCAAGCATATCCTTCCAATCATACCCGTCCGTCCATCCTTCTTTTGGGTTATAAACTGAACCTTGAGAATGGAATTGGTATGAAGGTGATGAGGGATATGAAGTGGGATGGTTTGAAGATGGTGAAATGTGTGAGGTAGGGTATGAAGATTAGGGGTGATAGGATGAAGAGGTTCCTCCACTTTGATGGTGGGGGAAAGGTTGATGATATGGCGGAGGCTGGTAATGTGGTGCGGTGGATTCTTCTGATGAGGAAGGATGGACGGGGGGCACTCGATCTTTTGAATCTCCCTCCGATGATTCTCTTCTTCTGGGGGTTCTTATGATTCCAACCCTTTGACTCATGACTCTTCTGTAAGCACGGGCATTCATATGATTCTTTCGAGCTCTAGGTACAATGAGTTGAGTGGGGTCACTCTCCGTAGTTTCTTTATCTAGATTGTTCACATGATCAGAGAGTGGGTGGGTATTGACATTGGGAGGCTGCTTGATCATGACCTCAATGGTTCCATTGTCTACAAAGTCCTGAATTGCATGCTGTAAACCCAAACATCTTTCAGTATTGTGCCCCTTCTAAGTGCGATAGGCACAATACTCATGATCCCTGCACTAAGCAGAGTGGGGTACTCTCTGTAGTTTCTTTATCTAGATTGTTCACATGATCAGAGAGTGGGTTGGTATTGACATTGGGAGGTTGCTTGATCATGACCTTAATGGTTCCATTGTCTACCAAGTCCTGAATTGCATAATGTAAACCCAAACATCTTTCATTATTATACCCCTTCTGAGTGCGATAGGCACAATACTCATGATCCCTGTACTAAGCTGGAGGAGGGTTACTAATCACTCTTGGAGCCACTATCCCTAGCAATCCTTGCTTTTTTGACTTTTCATATGCAACTGTTACGAGCATTCCTAGATCAAAAAACTGCCTTCTTGGGCGAGGAGCCTTTTGGGTGGGTGCATCTGCTTGCATTATAAAAGGCCATGACGAAGTGGTTGGTGAGACTGACTGCTAAACTGCACTCACCATATTAGTTTTCAGACCCTTTCCCCATCTGACTTGGGTGTTCTTGGTTACATCTTGGGAGAATCCTTAATACTGGGCCTCTCTCAGAATTCTGTTCTCTACCTGTGTGTTGGTGGCTTGTAAGTCATCAAAAGTTTGCAAATGCTGATAGTAAACAACATCATAATAGGGCTTTGACAAGTTCTCTATTAACATCTCTACCTACTCTGCTTCTGAAGGCCTATCTGCCATCTTGGCATCCTTATCTCTGAATCCCATCAAGAAGGCGGTGAATCCTTCTGTAGTTTGCTACCTCAACGTCTCAAGCTCCCGATGTTTCACATCCACCTTAGTATTGTACGAGTATTATTTGGTGAAGACCTTCACTACCATCACCCAATTCTGAGTTTGTGATGACTCCAACTGCGTGAGCCACCTCAGTGCTAGTCCTAATAGGGTTAATATGAAGGCTTACCCCATCTGGTTATCTACAAGTTACCATGACTTGGCGATGCTGAGGAAAACCTTGAGATGAGCCTTGGGGTCTGCTAACCCATCAAACCTATCAGTCTGCCACTTGAATTTTTCTGGAATGCTTGCTCCAGAGAAGAAACTGATTTCCTCAGAATCCACTGCTTGGCCTTCTGAGCCCTTTCCTACTTGAATCACGTTCTCCAACTTCTCTAACTGCTCTCTGAGCTTCCTTTCATTCTCCGTCTGCAGAGGCTCAAAGCGGACATGTGCTGTAAATTCCTCTTCTTCATCTTCGATCACTACCTTAGGAGGAGCAACCCTGGAATAGGCCCCTCGTTGGCCATTCACACGGGTAGGTGAAGATCTTCTCTGACTGGTTGGTCGGACATGCTCTGGTTCCCCTGAGTCAACTCAGGAAGAATTCCCACGATGACCTGTAGCTCCATTTTGGTCCACATCTCCCGTTTCCAATGCTGGCTCATTTCTGGGATCAACTGTCACACCCCGTTCACACAGAACCGGGCCAGTGACCGGGTTAACACCGGTTAACCCAAACCTACCAGGATCATTTGATACAGTATTCCACCACAGCACACATACAACTAAGAAAGTGTTCAACAGTTCAACGGAAGACTTAGTTTACCTATAAATGTTCCCATTATACTTGATACCCAAATTGTAATTACATAGTTAAGTACATGTGGGCCCGCAGGCATGATATTTACACAAAAAGAATACAATTTATATATCAAGTACACATAGGGAATCATCAAAAATCAGAGAGTCAGCTCAGCTCGGTATTAGAAGTAGAGCTCAACTCGGTATCAAGAGGTAGAGCTCAGTTCGGTATCAAAAGGTAGAGCTCAGCTCGGTATCAGAACTGTGGTCCCGCAGCACAGCCCTAGCACGAGCAGTCCGTGCCATGCTCAAATTCCTCGGGGACCCACCAATCCTCTTCCGGGAATTCAACTGTGGGGCCTAACCCGTGCTCTTTAGTTTGATGACCTGCAAAATCATCTAAAAGAGGTGCACACGTGGGATGAGCTCACTAGCTCAGTAAGTGAAAAGAAGGACCACACAGCAGTCCACACAACAAATCACAACCATATACGCTATATGCTATGCAATTCATTTTAATCACTTCCACCTAATCAACATTACTAAGTCCTTGGTTTAGTACTACTACAACCACAGTGCGCGTATACTCCAGGTACGAGCCGTGAACTCCATCCCGCGATACGCCCATAGGGCTGTCGGAGAAGGCCGACCGTGAGTACTCGAAAAAGTAAAACATGCCGACCATCGGCTCTCAACATAAAGTAAATAACAGAAATAAAGGTGCTGACTCCAGCAATTTAAAAGCAGTACGATTGGCCCTCTTGAATATACCACCGGGGTTACCGACAGTCCTAATGACTAGCCGGGCGTATGTCTAACCACCACAGTGACCCGACAACCGCAACCACTGCTTCCCCCCAAATGGTAACCCAACACCTCAACCCCTGTTGGGAAGGGTCGTAGCACGGGAAGGTGATAATCCTACACCGCATGCTCCTATATGACATAGTATGATTGTATAGTGCCTCCGCGTCCCATTCCACGGGCCACCAATGCACTCGTTTCCAAGCCGACTACGGCATCTAGTCTACTAATGCATTATGCACAATGATGTCATCATTCATCATATATTCACATCATCATTTAACATTAAGAAAATAAACACAACACACAAGTCATAATAATATGAGGATGGCTAAGTTACACATAATTCACATGATGACATGATTAGTCTATATACAATTAAATGAATGCCAAACAAGCCTTATCATAAGGCCAAACGTCCTCTCCCCACTTACCTGTAGTGTACAAGGACTCACGCTCGGTACGGGTGAGATCCGCTGCGAGAAGCGTACGTCTTGGTGAACCTAACATAAGTGAATGGGGTTAGCATTTCACCATTTTGGAATCAAAATTAACACAACTCAATGACAAAATCATGTTTAGAATCCTAAAAGAAGGTCACACGTCCGTTTTGGGTCCGTTCGGACGTAAAAATCACGTTGGGAGCCCCTCGGGTGGGTCGGACAGCCCACCTGTCATGACCCACCAGTCAGACCCACCGGTCATAAACGGCGGGCAGGTCGGCCCGCCGGTCGGCCCATCGGTTGGGCCCACCAATTGGGCCCGTCGGTTGGGCCCGAAGGTCCTGCTAAGACCGACAGGTAGGTTGACCCATCGGTCGGCCCATCGGTTGGGCCCGCCGGTTGGCCCCAGGGGCCTACCCTCTCAGGCGGGTGCCCTCAGGCGGGCCATTTGGCCCACCGGTTTGGCCCACCGGTCTTGGCGGGAAAATGCCATTTTTCCCCAAACCTTCCCCAACCTTTGGGGAATCAAATGGGGCTTTTCCAAACCCATTCTCCACACATTCAAGGTCTCATAAGATGGTTCTAACCTAGATCTAGGTTAGATTTAAGGAATGGAAGCCATCTTACCTTCTTTGTTCAAGAACTCGTTCAAAGACCCCAAAATCACTTCAATTCACCAATGCTCCTCCAACCATGGAAACACTTTTTCAAATCCTTCAAAATCAACACATAGATTGTCTATTAAACCTTAGATTCATCATCTCAAGGGAGATTTACAAGACCTCAAGAAACTCTACCCAAATCAAGGGTTTTACTTGGGTATAGTGAAAGTTTAAGGAATCCAGCCTTTGCTCACCTCTAAACGTAGATCTCGTATTGGAGATCACTCTTCTGGCGTCGGAATGGGAAGATCAAACCTCGGCACTACTGAAATCCATCTCTTCTTCCTCTTCCTTCTCTTTTCCTCTTCTTTCCCTTCTTTTCTCTCTCCTCTTTACTCTTCTCACCAAATGTCCGAGTGTCATAAATGAGAAAAAGAAAAAGGGAAAACATAAGATAGCTATTTATACCTTTTAGAATAACTAAGTAATCACATGGGTGGGTCACTCAGGTGGGTGGATGCGCCCACCTGTGACCGCCCACTTGAGAGCCAAAAATTGGCCAACAAGTGGGATTTTGATGGGATTCGACTCTCGGCATGAATCACCCTCTTGGCGTAAGGTATATTGTACGTATGCGCTTTAGAATACGGCTACATACCTGCTTTATCCGTACATGGCCTTATGATATGTGCATGTACACGGCTTGGGTACACCCGTCTCCTCTGGCACTGGCTCGGACTTGTCTGGCCAGCTTGTGTTTAAGGTCAACCTGGCCATCATGGTCCATAAGGAACCCACCTTAACTCTCTCCGGTTTGGGTCCTGCATGGTTAAACTGGGTCAACCGTGTAATCAGATCGGGTTTAAGAAGTAGGGTATTACATTTACCCCCCCTTCTGAAAATTTCATCCTCGAAATTGGCGTACCTGGTTGTTAAAA
Organism: Macadamia integrifolia; assembly: GCF_013358625.1. Lineage (NCBI taxonomy): Eukaryota > Viridiplantae > Streptophyta > Magnoliopsida > Proteales > Proteaceae > Macadamia > Macadamia integrifolia. The sequence continues at coordinate 35,407 of NW_024868919.1, forward strand.
AAGATGAGGGTACTTGGCTTGGATTTCATCCTCTTTCTCCCAAGATTCTTCTTCAAGTGAATGATTTGCCCATCGCACCTATACGTAGGAAATGGAGCGACTGCGAAGGGTTTTCACCTTTAGGTCCAAAATTTCAGCTAGCTGCTCTGTATAGGTCATATTAGCTTCTAGATACTCTGGTTCCATGGGTAATACATGGGATGGATCATGGACATATCACTTCAGCATGGATACATGAAACACGTTATGAACATCCCCGAGTGAAGGTGGCAGAGCAAGCATGTAGGCTACTGAGCCAACTCGGGCTAAGATCTCAAATGGGCAATTGTATCTTGGGCTCAACTTTCCCTTTCTATGAAATCTTTGCAACCCCTTAGTAGGAGAGATCTTGAGAAACACCTTTTCTCCTTGCTGAAATTCAATGTCTTTCCTGCAGTAGTCTGCATAGCTCTTTTGACGAGATTGGGCTGCTTTAATCCGTTCTCAAATAACATCGACCTTGTCACAAGTCATTTGTATCATTTCAGGTCCTAACATTCGACGTTCACCTACCTCATCCCAATATAGAGGAGTTCTGCACTTCCTGCCATATAATGCCTCATACGAAGCCATCCCAATTGTAGCTTGGAAACTGTTGTTATAGGAAAACTCCATAAGGGTTATATATTCTTCCGAACTACCACACATTTCCATTGCACATGCCCTGAGCATGTCTTCTAATATCTGTATGGTTCGCTCCGACTGACCATCAGTCTGTGGGTGGAAAGCAGTACTCAAATTCAATTGTGATCCCAAGGCACGCTGTAAGCTTTTCCAAAATCTGGAAGTGAACCTTGGGTCCCTATCTGATACAATGCTCACTGGCACTCCATGCAAGCGCACTATGTTATCCATGTAAAGTTGTGCTAATTTGGCCATAAAGAACTTGGTCTTGATGGGAATGAAATGAGCAGTCTTAGTAAGCCGATCAACGATAACCCATATCGCATCCATCCCCTTAGGTGTACATGATAGTCCAGTGACAAAGTCCATTGTAATCCTATCCCACTTCAATTCTAGTACTGGGAGTGGCTGAAGAGTACCATAAGGTCGATGCCTCTCAGCTTTTACTTTCTGGCATGTAAGACAAGTCGCTACATATAGAGCTATTGTGACTTTCATACTTGGCCACTAGTAATTTTGTTTGAGGTCTTTATACATCTTTGTACTTCCTGGGTGGAGTGAGTACTCGGAGCTATGTGCTTCTCGCACTATCTTGTCTTGTATATCCAAATCATCGGGTACACATAATCTACCTTGAAACATTAATGCACCATCACTGGCTAAAACAAAATCTGGGTCGTTCATTGTTTGATCTTGAACCTTCACTCTGATCCGCTGCAATTTAGGATCCAAAGGTTGTTTCATTATTACCTCTTGCCTAATAGTCGGATGCACCTATAGAGCCGTTAAGGATACTGTCAACCATTTTAGGTTTTCTGGTTGACGTTCAAACTCTAAGGCTACTCCTTCATATAAGAGAGCTTCATCCATTAGCATCGCCTCTTGTATCAATGGTGGGCTGACTGCTAAGTATGAGAGCGACACAGTCTGTGCCTTCCGACTCAATGCATCTGCCACTACATTAGCCTTGCCGGGATGATACTGAATGTCACAGTCATAATCCTTCATGAGCTCAAGCCATCTCCTCTGCTTCATGTTCAAATCCTTCTGGGTGAAGAAGTACTTAAGGCTTTTGTGATCACTGTATATCTCGCACTTCTCCCCATACAAGTAATGTCACCAAATCTTGAGGGCAAAAATGACTGCGGCTAGTTCCAAGTCATGAGTGGGGTAGTTCTTCTCATACTCCTTTAGTTGTCGGGAAGCATACGCTATCACCTTTCCGCGTTGCATGAGAACACAACCCAACCCAACTTTGGAAGCATCAGTGTAGACTGTCATTCCACCTGTGCCTTCAAGGATGGTCAACACAGGGGCCGACACCAACCTCTTCTTCAATTCCTGGAAACTCTTCTCACATTCTTCTACCCAGTCGAATTCACACCCTTTTTAGTTAATTTAGTCATTTGTGCTGAGATTCGAGCAAAGTTTTCAATGAAGCGCCGGTAATATCCAACCAGACCCAAGAAGCTTCTAATTTCAGTGACATTCTTAGGGCTTTCCCATTCTACTACTGCTTTCACCTTATCAGGATCCACCTCGATTCTGGCCTTAGACACTACGTGCCCCAGGAATCCAACTTACTCAAGCCAAAATTCACATTTTCTGTATTTGGCAAACAATTGTTGTTCTCTCAACCTCTGTAACACCATTCTCAAATGTTGAGTTTGCTCCTCTTCTGTCTTGGAGTAGATCAGGATGTCATCAATAAAAATAATTATCCATTTATCGAGGACATCGTGAAATACTCGATTCATTAAATCCATGAATGCTGTCGGTGCATTGGTTAACCCAAAAGATAACACTAGGAACTCATAGTGACCATACCGAGTCCTGAATGCTGTCTTGGGTATGTCACCGCTCTTTATCTTGAGCTGATAATAGCATGATCGAAGGTCTATCTTTGAAAATACTTTGGCACCCTACAGCTGGTCAAATAAATCATCAATGCATGGCAATGGATACCAGTTCTTAATGGTTAGCTTATTTAATTCCCGGTAATCAATGCACATACGCAAGCTACCATCCTTCTTCTTGACAAACAATACTGGGGCACCCCAAGGTAAAACACTTGGGCGAATAAACCCCTTTTCCAATAATTCTTGCAACTGCATCTGCAACTCCTTCAGTTCAGCTGGTGCCATTCGGTATGGGGCTTTAGACATTGGAGCTGCTCCAGGAACCAAGTCTATGGCAAACTCCAACTCTCTATCAGCGGTAAATGCATTAGATCATCTAGAAAGACATCGGGAAACTCTTTAACCACCTTTACCTCTTCTAGAGGTGTAATCCTTGCATCAACATCAAGTACCGATGCTAAGTAGCCCTGGCATCCATTCTCCAACAATTTTACCGCTTGAAGGGCGAAGACGAGGACCTTTCTCACCCGTTTCATTTTATCTGCTTGGTATACCAATTCTCTTCCTTCGTCATCTGTCACCCTAATCAGCTTTTCAGCACACATCACATTAGCTCGATGAGCCGACAACCAATCCATGCCCAGTATAACATCGAAATTCTGCATATTGAACTTAATGAGTTGTGCATCCAATTTCTTCCCACAGATCTCCACTGGGCACGGCCCATACACCTCCTTCAACTGTGTAACTTTACCAGTAGGCATACTAACAATCATCCCATGATCTAGGGTCCTAGGTGGCATGCCAAGTTTCTAAGTAAATCTCTTAGATACAAATGAATGTGTAGCTCCTGAATCGAATAAAACATAGGCTGGTATGTCACACCCCGTTCACACTGAACCGGAGCGGTGACCGAGTTAACACCGGTTAACCCAAACCTGCCAGGATCATCAGATACTGTATTCCACCACAGCATACACACACTAACATAAGTTCATCAGATCAGCGGAAGACTAAGTTTTACCTGTGAATAAATCCCATATACTTGATAC
>NW_024868919.1:40884-49472 GCF_013358625.1 Macadamia integrifolia
CCTTGAAACAAGGCCAAACGTCCTCTCTCCACTTACTTGTAGCTTACAAGGATTCCCGTTCGGTACGGGTGAGATCCGGAGCGAATCGGGTAGGATTTGGTGAACCTAACATAATTGAGCGGGGTTAGTACTTCACCATTTTAGAATCGAAATTACTTAAATCCGATGTCAAAATCGTGTTTAGAACGTCAAAAGAAGGTCACACGTCCGATTTGGGTTCTATCGGACCTAAGGATCTCCTTCGGGGCCACACGGGTGGGTCAGACAGGTGGGCTGTCTACCCACCGGTTTGGGACCGGCGGGTAGGGGCCCGCTGGTGGTACCCACCGATTGTACCCGCCGGTTGGGCCAGGGACCCTTTGCTAAGACCGGCGGGTAGGTACCCGCCGGTTGTACCCGCCGGTTAGGCCTGAAGGCCCCCTGCCTTCTCAGGTGGGTACCCACAGGCGGGTAGGTACCCGCCGTTTGTACCCACCGGTTTTGGCGGGAATGACACTGTCTCTTCCCCATTTTCTCCATCCTTTGGGGAATCAAATGGGGCTTTCCCCCACCCATTCTTCACACCTTCGAGGTCCTATAGGATGGTTCTAACCTAGATCTAGGTTAGATTCAAGTGAGGGAAACCATCTTACCTTCTTTGCCCAAAAATGACTTCAAACCCTTCAAATCACCTCCAACTCACAATGCTCCTTCTACCTTGTCAATATCTCCTCAAATCCTTAAAGATCAACACATAAATCATCTATTAAACATTAGATTCATCATTTTAAAGGGTATTCACAAGATCTCAATAAACCATACTCGAATCAAGGGTTTAAAGCTTGGGTATGGTGAATGTTCATAAAACCCAACTTTTCTTACCTCCAACTGTAGATCTAGAGTTGAAGATTACTCTCCCGGCACCGGAATGGAAAGATCGAGCTTCGGCGCCACTGAAATCCTTCCTTTCTTCCTCTTCCTTCTTCTTCCCTTTCTTTTCTCTCTCCTCTTTACTTTTCTCACCAAACGTACGAGGGTAATAAATGGAAAGAAAAGAAATCATAAAGCCTTATATACTATTCCTAATTAAGTGAATAGTGCTCTTGGATGGGTCACTCAGGTGGGTGCACCCACCTTTCCTACCCGCCCGAGAGCCAAGACTTGGGATTTTGACCGGGTTCGGACCTCGGCGCGAACCCCACCCCAGGTATACGATGTAGCATACGTATATACCTTAAAATATGGATATAATACCTATTTTATCCGTACATAGCCTTATTGTAGGTGCACGTACATGGTTTGGGCACTCCCGTCTCTTCTGGCACTGGCTCGGACTTGTCGGGCCAGCCGGTGTTTAAGGTCACCCGTGCCATCATAGCCCATAAGGAACCCGCTCTAATATCCTCTGGCTCGGTTCCTGCATGGTTAAATCGGTTCAACTGCGAAATCAGACCAAGTTTAAGAAGCGGGGTATTACAGTTACGGTCAACCCACATTTTCCATTTATATCCAATATTGCCCCTACCACGTCATTGGGCACATAATTTTGAAATTTTGGTGCCAACAATTCATTGTCCTTTCCTTGGCCGGTTTTCTCTCCTTATATATCTTGAGAGTTAACCGCTTCATCACCCACACCGTTTGCCCACTGCTCCCATGAAGTGATTTCTTTAGTATGCTATTGCCACTTGTCCCATTAATATCCATCGTCATGATTTCTTTTGTATGTTGACATTGCATTGTATGTGGGTAATGGACTGATACGGTCAGCCCACATTTTCCTTTTATACCTAATATTGCCCTTGCTACATCATCGAGCACATATGTTTGAATTTTGGTGCCAACAGAGATACTTGATCATTCTATCTTCCTTTGCTTCATATTGCCCTTTGATTTGGTTTACCACCAGTTGTGAGTCACTGTGAGCTACCAATTCTTCTGCTAGCACGGACTTGGCCAATTTGAGTCTTGCTAACAGAGCTTCATATTCTGCGTCATTGTTTGTTGCAGCAAATGCATATCTTAGTGCATACTAGATTTTAAATCTTTCAGGACTCAGGAGGATGAGCCTTTCTCCACTTCCTGATGAGTTGTTGGAGCCATCAACATACAACTTCTATCTTCAAATCAGCTCGATGGTTTCTAAAGCATGATTGTCCTCAACTATCATGCAGGCTACGACAAAGTCTGCCAAAGATTGGCCCTTGATTGCATTTATTGGCCAAAATTTAAGGTCATGCCACTCAGTTCGACGGACCAGCTTACTAGATGGCCGGAGACACTTGGACTATGCAGGACATTCTTAATGGTTGGTCTGTGAGCACAACCACTGTGTGAGCCTAAAAATATGGCATGAGTTTGCGAGCGGCTATTATCAGTGCAAATGCTAATTTCTCAATCTTGTGATATCGAGTTTCTACATCTAAGAGGACAAGACTGACATAATAAATTGGCTTTTTCCTCATTCCCTCTTCCTTCATGAGTACTGCACTTATTGCTATAGGAGACATTGCTAGGTAGAGTTGTAGTATTTCACCGTGGTTCGATCGGTTCAGCAGAGGAGGTTGGGCTAGGTATGTTTTAATGTTCTAGAATTCTTCTTGACATTATTTTTGTCTATTTAAACTACTTGTTGGCTCCTATGCCCTTCAAGTTCTTAAAGAATGGGAGACACTTATTGCCTACTTGGGATACAAAGCGATTCAGAGCCGCAATTCTAGCTATCAGTCTCTAAACTTCTCGGACATACCTCGGTGGCTGCATTTCTTGTATTGCTTTGATCTTGGATGGATTGGCCTCAATGCCTCTTTCTAATACCAGGAATCCCAAGAATTTCCCTGAGGTTACTCTGAAGGCATACTTTGCTGGGTTCAACTTTTAAAGGCCTCTTTTAGGTCCAGCACGTGATTAATGCTTTTACTACTTTTAACCAACATGTCGTCAACATATACTTCCATGTTTCACCCAATCTGTTCCTGGAACATGATGTTCACCATCCTCTGATACAGGGCTCCTGCATCTTTTAACCTGAAGGGCGTTGCTATGTAACAAAAGTTTCCTTGGGTTGTCAAAAATGTCAGTTTTTATTCATCTTCTTTCCTCATCTTGCTCTGATTATACCCTGAGTATGCATCCATCCATGAAGGTCAGCATCACGTGCCCTGCTGTTGAATCTATCAATGTATCAATCTTTGGAAATGGGTAACAATCCTTTAGGCAAGCCTTGTTCAGGTCTATGTAATCTATGCAGACTCGCCATTTGTCGCTAGATTTTGGAACCATAACTACATTCACCAACCATGTTGGATATTTGATTTCCCTGATGAATCCTGATACCAGCAACTTTTCCACCTCCCTTTTAATTGCTGCTTGTCTTTCTAGTGTAAAGTTTTTGCGTCTCTGTTGGAACGACCTGAAATTTGGGCTAATATTCAGGCTATGTTCGGCTACCTCCCTCGAGATCGCCGGCATCTCAGATGCCTTTCATGCGAAGACGTCGAGATTCTCTTGGAGGAAACCCAAGATTTCTTCTCAACATTCCCAGCTTAGTAGAGCTCCTATTTGTACTGTTTTGGTTGGCTTGGTCTGGTTTAGTGGCACTGTCAATAGTTCTTCTATTGGCTCGGCCCTATGCATCAGCCTCTCATCGCGAGTGTCTATAATCTCACTGGAACATGCCATGCCCAAACAGTGGTTCTTGGTGGCTTTGACAAAGTTTGCATAGCACTCTTTGGATTCTTTCTGGCTTGGCCTACATTCGCCTATCCCATTTTGGGTCAGAAACTTGACTTTCATGTGCTTGGTGAATACGATTGCTCCCAGGATGTTCAGGCTAGGATGACCAAGAATTGCATTGTATGCTGATGCGACCTTTACCACCATAAAATTCACCATTATTGTAGATGTTATTGGGTTCTGTCTAATGGTTATGGGTAGCTCTATGGTCCCCTCAATTTCTGAGGGTGATACAGAGAACTCATACAGGGGGCCGCTCGTGGGCTTTAAAGTTTCTACTCCAAAACCAAACTTTTGGTAGGCATCGTATGATATGAGGTCGACAGGGGCACGAATATCTATTAATCCCTATGGAATGGGAAATCACAAGCTGGATGACAACTCGATCATTATGACGCCAATTTAGTCCTTCTAGATCAGAATCTGTGAAGGAGATCATTGGATCAATCCAAAGCATCTTCATAGGTTGTTCCGTAATGCATACGAAATGAGCCTGGGCTTTTGCCTTTCGCACGGACTCAGGAGTGAGGCCTCCTAGGATGGTTACGATGGCAAGTCCTGTAGTCCGATTGGCCTGGGGGTCAGTAAAGTCTATTGTCCCTTGTTCGAGTTTTCTTTGGCTCGGCCTAGCCTCATCCTGATTCTGGCACGCCTCACCAAACTTCTGCTTCAATTACTTGTTCACATATCCTGCCTTAATGAGCTCTTCTATTTCTCTTCTCAGGGCTTTACAATTTTCAGTGTCATGCCCAAGATCTCTATGGTATCTACAGTACTTGTTAGGATTTCTTTCTTCTGGTTTTGCTATCATTGGCCTGGGCTAACGTAGGAACTTCTGATCCTGAATTTCTAGTAGGATATTTGTTCAAGTTCTATCTAACTCGAACTAGTCTGGATTGTCACTCCTGTCAACATGCTGCTCTGGCCTGGTCTTTTTGTATTCCTGGTCATCTTCTCTTGGCTGTTGAGGCCACTTCTTGTCCTTCTCCATTGGTTCGAGCTTCTCAATGATCCCTTTAGCTGTTAACACTTCATCCATATTGGCATATTGATTGCATGTCCGTAGCAAATCTGGCATTGTTTCTTACAGGTCTAGAACCAAGAATCTTACCAATTCCGAGTGGGTAATTCTGTTGCACAACAAACTATAGGCTACTCCATCAAGCAAGTTTTTTACCTCCAAGGCGGCCTTTGTGAACCGAGCAAGGAAGTCTCTTATGGGTTCTCGAGGCCTTTGCCTCATATTCATCACGTTGCCTGGTGTCTATCATTGCCTCATGCTAGTTTGAAATCTTACGAGAAATGCCTTGGTCAGCTCATCATAGCTTCGAATGGACCGGGGCTTCAGGTTTGACATCCATAAGAGTGTGGCATCTTTTAAGGATGTGGTGAAGGCTCGGCAGAGTGTGGCATCCGACTTGACGTATATTGTCATTGCCAAATTGTAGTAAAATAGGTGATCGGAGGGATCTATCATTCCGTCGTAAGTTTTGAAAGTTGTCACAATGAAGTTTGGGGGTAGATCTACATCCATTATCTTGTCTAAAAGTGCATTGTGAGCCAGAGTTACTGTCAGATCTAAAGTTGGTTTTTGGAGGCCTTTTTCCTTCTCTGTTAGTTGTTGAAGGCACCTTTTCAGGTCCTGCCTCTCCCGTTCTGCCTGTATCTGTGGCCTTTGGTCAGCTCAGCGGGGTGCCCTTTCTGGGTCAGTTGGGCTCCTCCGTGGTGCTCTCCTCTTGTGCTGGGCTCAACGTTCTTGGACTTAGTCCCTGGTGGTTAGGATTTGGCTACTCCTTTGTTCAGTGCGAGTATGCGTTCAGCTAGATCAGTCACTATTCAATTCGTCTTGTGGGAGGGAAACCTCTGTTTCGCGAGCCTAGTGTCTTTGTGGCAGCCTTGACACTTTTGGAGGAGCCACGCTCGTGTGAGCTTTCTTGAACACAGGGGCAATTGTTCTCCTCGAGTCGGGTACTGCGAAGTGGTTCCCATGTTGCCCTATGCCTCAGTGGACTTGTCAACCTTATACGACTTTGTTTGGGGGTTGGAGGAGCTGTTATGCCATTTGTTGGTGGAATGGGCACGTTTGGTAGTGTTGACCCAAACTGTCAAATGAACGTTTTGACTAGGTTATTGTTCTCCAACATCTACATCTGTTAGTCTTGGATCTGTGCAGTGACCTCAGTGGGTTCTAGGGCTGGAGGTCTCCTTATAGGACCAGTTGACGAGGCCATAGCCGGTGACACAGGGGTTGGGAGGGGGCCGACCCCTATGCCCACAGCAGGTGCAGGTGCAGTTCCTTCCGTTGGTACAGGAAGTTCTTCTTCTGCCAAGGGATGCTCTCGAGCACTTCCCCGACTTCGAGGTCAATGAGAGGATCTTGCTTCAAGGGCAATTGGCGAGACAACTCCTTCACTATGTAACTGCATTGGTAAAAGTGACTTTTTGTATCTAATCTCAAGGACGGCGCCAATTTGATGTGGCAACTTCTTACCAGTAGGAGTTCATGGGCAGATCTAATTGTTCAAAGGAACCTGCAAGAGAAAGGTGAGTAGAGCACTAGGTTGGGCAGATGTTGAAAACCCTCCGATGCTTAAATCAAAAAGGTAGTAACAGGTGATTCTTAGACGAATTATTTTAGTAAAAATTTTCTATCCCCCTTTTACCTATTTTTACCATGTATTTATAGGTGTCCGGATGTGGCTGGTTGTGGAGTTCACTTACCTGTGGTAGAGTCCTAAGGTGTGGTGACTCTGGGATTCCTGCAAATAACTTGATTCTAGGGAGGATTCTATGGAATATTCCAGCCTCTGGGTCAGCCTTGGGAATATTCCCTCCTGACGTGGGCATTCACAACTCCATGTGCAGCTGTTCCGAGTTATGGGGTGATAGGACTCTTATGTGCGGGGAATAAGAGACCTGGTCCTTTAATATAGGAACCGAATGCTAATGCGTATGGGAGCATGCCACCCTCGTGCTCAGCTAGGGTTAGGCCGAGGCAAGGGCTCGATCAAAATTAGGCCGAGGCAAAGGCTCGGCCAAGATTAGGCCGAGATAAAGGCTCGGTCAAGATTAGGTTTGGCTCAGCCAAGATTAGGCCGAGACAAAGGCTCATTCAAGATTAGACCGAGGCAAGGGCTAGGTCAAGATTAGACTGAGGCAAGGGCTCGATCGAGATAGGATCGGGCCAACTGCTTGGCTTGGTCAATGACTGGGACAAAGGCTTGGTGAAGATATGGCCAAGCAGTTAGCTTGGCCACGACTCGGCCTGGTCAGTGGCCGAGGCATAGGCTAGGCTTCCATATGGCCGAGCCAACAGCTCTGCCTGGGAAGTGCTGAGCCGGGATCATATTGAGGCTCATCACCAACCAATAATTCAATAGGGAAAAAAATGTAGGAATTGTAGTGAACTAGCTGTTCATATGCATATTCATCTCAGATTCTTACAAATTGGGACCCACATGCCTCTGATTTGGACTAGTTGAATTGTTAACCCAGGTCAAACTACATAAGTCCAAAAGGAATTTATTTGACTGGGTTGGATCCTTGTTCATTGGCTAGATTAGCGAGCCATGGGGAGAGATTTCTGAAACAACCATATGTGGGATGTTTGATATAGCTTTGTGATGCGAAAAAATTTGACCTGCACAGAAGAGATGACAAGGAGAGCCGGGCTAACCTGACAGGGGACTCTCCGATGCCTAAGTTAGACCTTTCCACAACAGATGCTCAAGAGAGCTTTTACAGTATGGGAAGTGAGTAATAAATCCTCCTTTGTGATGGAGGCTTACCTTGGTATTTATAGGCTACTGATGGAGGGCAAGTGGGAGACGATTGTGAAGAGTCCTGCTTAGGCGTGGAGTCCTCAAGGGGAGTGGCTCTGTGATTCTGAGAATATTCCTGGAATATTCCCCTTTTAACTAGGAAAGATCAACCGTGTGACGTCATGATGACGTGTAGTGGATAGAGTCCTGTCCTCCGGAATAGGGACTACGTTCCTTGAATGTAGGGGTGGATGAAAACACGTTTCTGAAATCCTTGTTGTTGACGTCGGGCCGAGGTGGCAGTTCGGCCAGATGGAGGCCGAGGTAACAGCACGGTCAGATGGAGGCCGAGGTAACAGCACGGCCCGATGGATGCCAAGGCAACAGTGTGACGTGATGGATGCCGAGGTGGAGCACGGCATGATGGAGGCCGAGGTGGCAGCACGGCCTGATGGAGGCCGAGGTGGGAGCTCGGCCTGATGGAGCCCTTGGTGACAGCACGGCCTGATGGATGCCGAGGCAGTAGCAAGGCATGATTGAGGCCGAGGCAGTAGCACGGCATGATTGAGGCCGAGGCAGTAGCGCGGCCTGATGGAGGCCGAGGTAGGATACATGCTTTAGCCATGCTGAGGAAAGTGACATATTTTGCCTCATCACTTTGAATTGTCTCTGACAAGTGAATACAAAGTAGTTTTGAATGGGCCAAAAAAAATTGCATAAAAAAAAGGGGATAAATTTTCAAAAGAAATAAGCGTTCTTTAACTGACTGTCCCAACTCATGAGATCAGCTCCTTTATTGCTCAGAAACGCAAATGAATGCACCATTCATTTTTTCTTTACAGCAATCATATAATCTAACAAATATATATGAACTACCATGGCAAATGTCACTGGATTATTAGAGATGCTCAGAAACTCATTCACCCAAGAAGTCAATGAATAAAAAAAATAGGGGCTACGAGCCAGTTTGATAACGTTTCAAGAAACGCATTTTTACCGTTTTATGGTCACAAAAAAGGTAGAAACAAAACAAAAAGCGTTTGATAAAACTGTTTCGTTTCACTTGTTTTCAGAAATAGAAATTGAAATTTCTACCTATTTATGGTTCAAGAA
>NW_024868920.1:0-49345 GCF_013358625.1 Macadamia integrifolia
TCATTATTTGAATATGGAACATCATAATTTTGAATAGGAATGAAAGGACCCCCCTCCTCCAGCTAAAGCTTTGATGATCCATCCCTAGATCAATGTTTTCAAAGAGAGACTTGAGGTTCCATAATATGAAGAAGGTTTGTTAAAAAACACCTAGAGAAAAGAAAAGGAATGTTGGTAAGAATCAACAAGGAATCCAGGGAATCACAAAGGAAAAAAAAAATCGTGACAAGACAAAACTAAGAAAAATATATTAGAGATGGGTGCTTATCCCTAAGTCTAGAATTCTATGCTAGAAACTTATCCGGTGCTTTTTAATTAATTTTGACACTCATATTATAAAGGACCAAGTTTTCCTTTATCTATGGTGAAAGAGGTTTCCCTCACCACTACACATTATTGCACTTGGTTGGATATTGGGGAACCATTAATAGCACTTTCAACGTCCAAATTATAGGGGGAGTAATGATGGTAGGATAATAGGCAAACACCTTACCACACATGATTTTAGTGCACAATATCGGAATGGATATCGATTATTTCAAAAACTGATATGTATCATAACGGATTAGTATCGGGTTGCCTATATCAAACAAGAATACCCTTGATTTTCCTTAAAAATATATACTTTTTTTTTTTACCTTTTTTCTATATCGTTCAACCAATATGGTATCGACCAAGTATCATAATCGAAGACATGCCAAATTGATACGGCTTGGCCATATGCCATAGTACTCATGTCACCACATAGGGGAAACTTTTTTTTTTTTGGTAAAAGATGATCTATTGAGTGAATTGACACAAGGCTTCCTTTACACATAAGGTATGGAGCTAAGGAGTAGAGTTTGGTCAAACTGTGTAAACACTCTTGGACAGGGCCTCCCGAGCTAAGAGTGTGCCATAAGATTTGCCTCCCTAGGAATAAAGTTAAAATTGCACATAGCAAACTGGGTGGATAGATGAATAATGTCGTGGATGATCGGTTGCACTTTCGAATGGCATCGTTTGAGATGGGTCTTTAATGAAGCTAATGATAGTCTCACAATCAAAATCAACCCGAGCATTGGTGATGCCCTCTTGGATCGAGTGAAGAAGACCAAGCCGGATTGCAAGAGCTTCGTCAATTCCAACTGTAACAAAGAAAGCAGTGGAAGAAATGACAAAAGACTGAGATCTGGATGACATCCTTGCTATCACACCAAGACCTCCAAGAGTAGAGTCATGATCAAATGCTGCATCATAATTAATTTTACACTCACCCGAATGAGGAGGGATTCAATGTGGTGGAGCTTGATATTGTTGATTCGAGTTGGAATTGGTGGATGTTACATAATATCCATTTGCTTCCCAAAACTCCTCAAAGGCACGAAGGGCTGCTTGGAATACTTCAATTGGGGTCCAATTCTTCTTCTTAAAAATTAAATCATTTCAAGCAATCCAAAGGAACCAGCAATTGAAAAAATATAGGCTCAATCTCTCCTCACATCTTCTCTTGCTCTGGAAAGAAATGTGGTCCCAATTCTGCAACCATAAGCAAATCTTCGGATCACCTTCAGCAGGGACGATAAATGAAAGTGGACTGCCAACCATAAGGAAACTTTCTACCATGATGATTGTTGGGGGAAATGGTTTCTATAGGGGTGTGTGGTCGTTGCACCTAGAGCGCGAAATGACTAGCTCGCCCTAATGAAATAGAAAATGACATCTTTTTGTATGCCTCCTCAAACGTACTCATTGGCCCTCGTGCACATGCAAGAACTTCACCTCTCTAAGAAACACTTCCCCTAATTATTGGGGAAAAAGATTAATCCTAATCCTACACTGCTCATGCAAAATTAATTTTTAACTTTGTTACATAATAAACAATGGGACTTATATATACAGACACTCTCTCTTATTCTGACCAAACAAACCTCAAATAAACCTCATATGGAAGATATTATTTTTCATCTCCACATTGGTGTAGTGTGTAGATTCCAGCACCGTTCGACAATGTTCCCAAAAATTCATTTATGAGTTTTTCTGTTCCTAAAAATGAAGAAACGAGATAAAAAATGTTTGATAAAAGTGTTTCATTTCACCTATTTCTAAAATTGAAAATAAAAATTTACAAAAATTTACGGTACAAGAAAACGTCCCAAACGAAATTTCACTCGTTTCATCATTCCTGGAAACGAGTGATGGCCACGATTTTTGAGTTTGTTACCGATAAAAAAGCTAAAATATGAGAACTGTCTCACGCTTCTCTTCTCAAGCTCAGCCACCACCTCTGCGAACTCCACTTCCGCCTCTGTAATCTCCACCACCACCTCTGCCCGTCGCTTCTCCACCTGTCGTATGCCGCTCTGCGATCTCCACCTCCGCCTCTGCAATCTCCACTACCACCTTTGCCCGTAACTTCTCCACCTCTCGCATGCCCCTCTGCGATCTCAACCTCCGCCTCTGCAATCTCCACCACCTCTGTAATCTCCATCTCTGCAACAAAAGCCAGACTCTGATCAGAGCATGACCCAGACAAAGCCCTAGCTATCTACTCCTCTGTCTCCGACCGCTACAAGTCCCCCGTCTCATTTGCTACGCTCAAGACCTCACAGTCAAGCGCCTCGCCAAATCTCGTCGCTTTGGCGACATTGAAGCTCTGATTGAATCTCACAAGAAAGATCCCAAGATCACCCAAGAACCTTTCCTTGCCACCTTAATTCGATCCTATGGCCTTCCTGGAATGACTGATCATGCCTTTCGGACATTTGAGCAGATGGCACAAAGAGATCTGCTATATCCTTTAATGCCCTCTTGTTTGCATTTAATCAGTGCAAGAAATTCGATGAAATTCCTCAAAAATATAGTGTCTCCTGAATCGGATTTTCCAATTTTGAAAGAAATGGAAGAGAAAGACATAGAGGTTACTGCAATTTGATAGGTTGTGCTCCTAATGCTGCAACTTTTAGGACTTTCATCTATCATCTATCATCTATGTAGAAATGGAAAATTTAACAGAGCCTTTGAGGTTTACAAGGAGGGTGTAAGTAAAGATAATATTCCGGATTTTGGAACTATTGAGGCATTTGGTTGAATGACCGCTGAAGAATTCAAAAGTGAAGGAAGCAAAGGGAGTGATCAGAACTAAGAATAAGTTATCAAATGGCAACGTGCGCAAAACAAGCTTCAAGAAACAGGTATATCAAATACGAAAAAAATCTGTTTTTATTTTAAAAAACGTGAATTTATGTTTCTATTGTTTTTAAACAGAAATATTGTTATGTTGTCAAATGATGCTTCCATCTCACATTGCCATCATTGGAGACCCTCCTGCTAATTATTTTTTTGGGTAAATTATCTCTGGCTAATTATTGATAACCTCAACAAAAATATTTCTTTTTGCATTTTTGTTTTGGTGAAAGTTTTCTTTACTCCCCCACACTATGTGTTGGAGATCCAAAGTCCTTAATTGTTTCCTATCATCCATCCAAGTGCAATGATGGTCAACAATGAACAGATTCATACTTCACTCTTGCTGGAAGAGAACTTGATCTTGGTTTTGTTTGTCTCATTGAGATCCGCATGACTGCTTATTAATCCTATTGATATCAATAATAACTGAAACAAACACATAGGGGTGTCAATGAGTCCATTCGGTGTTTCTGATTTCGGTGTGAGTTTAATAGGAACCAAAACTGGGCCAATAAGTAAATTTCGATTTCAACTCGACTCAATGTACTTACGTTATCAGGTTTCAGTACAATTTGGTTTGGTTTTTGGAACCTGATAAGAAACTGTTATCAGCCCACGCTGCCCACCCTTTTTTTTTTTTTTTTAATAATAAAATAAAAAAGACTTGTGTTCTTTTAAAAACCAAACGGAGTTATTTTCAATAAACCATTGACCACTAAAAGGATCATAAGCCACAAGGGATCTATCCAGATCCTCTGTAGCGCACCCCTGTGCTACAGATCGTGTAGCACGACACTATGAGGCAACACGTGGAATTGATATACTTGTGTCAACCTTTACTATGAGCCCAAATTGCTTTGGTTTAAAATACTAAGTATGCACGACACTATGGCAACACTATGAGGCAACACGTGGAATTACTATGAGCCCAAATTGCTCTACTTTACTGAACCCATTACTCTGTTTTTACTCTAATACCATGAACCACTTAGAAAAAACGTTTTTTGAAGTACCACTACCATCAATATCCTCGATGCTCATCTGGTTTTCTTGTTCTTCTTCATATTCTTCTTCAACTTCCTTGTCATCGGAATTGATATCAGATTCATGGAAAGAGCCAAAGCACCGTAGATCGAATCGGAGAATTTCTACCCAAGTGGGTCTCTTCTTGTGCCTTCTATAGTTGTGGAGCCTCCCCATATCATCCATGACTGATTACCAACTCTTGCAGGAGAAATCGATGGAAAAACCTCAAAACTCTGGACTTTTGGGTGCAGGAGAAAGTTTTTCCATCGAAAAAGGAGGCAAAAAGATTGTGGTAAAGATAACGTTCCCCTGATTTGCATGTACAGTAGCTAATATGCACTATCAGTTATCTGCACCATACGTTTTAAATATTCCACATGCCATCTCACAATGCGGCCCTATATGAGATGTAGCGCACCCCTACGCTACACGATCCGGATCTACCACCAAGCCAACTAAAACAAACCTTTGAAGCTTAGAACCTTTTCACGTACCTCCTCCACATCAGCCTTACATTAATTCTATAATCCTAAAATTGCCCTTTTTGCACTCAATTAAGCTTGATATCCGCATGGTTTCATCACTTGTACATTTGTCAGCTTCGAATATTCTTTTTCTACCAAAAAAAAAACTTTGAATATTCGTTCAATTTTCATAAAATTGTTAGCAACGCAGTCATCACTGCCGCTTTTACTAAACCTACAACTCCACCTGACACAGCCTACTAAAAGGCTTAGAAGGGCACCGTTAAAGAAATTGAACCTAGTATTTGGGGGTAAGTTTACTCTTAGGCTCCGTTTGGTATCATTTCTGTTCGAGAAACTCCATTTCGTGTTAGAAATGGAAATTTTAGTTTCTGTGTCAAAACGCCATTTTTAAACGATTTAAGGTTGTTTGGTGAATCTGTTTCTAGAACAGTTTCAGAACCAAGAAACGACATTTCTGCCGTTTGGTAATGCTTATTTCAGAAACGATTTTTTTTTTTTTAAGTCAATAATTACAAAAATAACATTAAAATACTATAGCATATAAATTTTTTTGGGACAATGAAATATTACACACCAATGAAAAAAAACATGGTTTCCAAAGGATGAATAAAATACAGTATTAACAATGTCTTGTGCAAGTTAACTATTACATAATTCCTCAAATTTTCACTTTTTTTCCAAGTCTAAAGACTTGAATGCATGGAGGATGTCTTTCACCTTATTTGTTTGGTCCTCTAATCCTTTAAGTGTCCCTTCCAGATATCCTTTCATGTACTCGTTTGAAACGGAAAGTGGTCTGGATGATGTTGATGTTGAGCTTGAGCTTTCTGAACATAATGTATATTGTATGGTAGAGATATGTGTTTCATCTTTCAACCATACAAACATACCACATCCACGGTTATCAGCCTATATCAAATAATAGATGTGATTAGGGTCGTTGAAATTTAACATCGAATTAAACAAAAATCATAAATTATCTATAGGTATAGGTCAATAGTAGAAATAAATTACCCCAGTTGAACTTGGGCAACATAGAAAATACTGTCCCTTGTTTGGACCTTTCATCGCAGTTCGTACTTTGCATTGACCTTTACCACATCTACATAGATGTAGTTGGTCCACCCACATGAAAAAATTACATGAATCTTCACACTTGAAAAATTCTCTTCCAATATTTTTACCCGACTTGGTTGTATATTTACCACAACTCTTCCCACAAATTTCACAAGTTGCTATCATGAGTGGGGGCATAGAAGAAGTCATCTGTAACAGAAATTTATTTATCAAAAAAGTTAATATAGCATCCAAATATATGACATTCATAATAATATATCAACTTGTACCGCATATATAAATGTATCATAAAACAAGTACTACGTCGGTTGAAACATCAATTTAGGTTTTTAGTTTTGGCAAAATAGTTATCGGTTTTAGTTTTCAACTAGTTCTGGCATCCTTTGCTGTCTAGCCATTGCATTTGTAATTCTTAGCCTAGTGGCATTCATCTCTTTTGCCCGATTTCGTTGACTTGATTGTATTGTAGAATGATCAACGAAATCTTCATGTGGCGGATTCAAGTCATCTTCTGCAACTTTTAAATCATCGCTCATCCCCACGAATTCTGCGTCAGCAATATGCTCTTCTCGAATATAGTTGTGTAGCCCACAACATGCCAGTACGATTGATGCCTGAGTTTCCACTGGGAACTGATGCATTAGCCTTAAAATTTTAAATTTGTTCTTCAATACCCCAAATGTGCGTTCAATAACATTCCGAAGTGATGAATGTCTATAATTGAACAACTCTTTTGCTGTTCTTGGGGATCTTCTACGACCTTTATAGTCCGGTAGATGGTATCTCTCACCTCGAAATGGTGTCAAAAATCCAGATTGGCTAGCATACCCAGAGTCGACAACATAATACTTTCCTACAGACAAAAAATAATATATATTATTACGTATACACTCAAATGAAAATCTAATATATTAGTATAAAGTTAATACCTGGAGGTGGATGAGGAAAACTCAATCGAGGATCACTTCTTGCCTGTTCAAGTACTCGACAATCGTTTGCACTACCTTCCCATCCCGCATACACATATGTGAATCGCATGTCAAATGAACATGCACACATCACATTTTGAGTTGTGATCCCCTTCCGATTCCTATATCGAATTTGATCCTCTCTTGGAACTACCGCATGGATGTGAGTACCATCTATGGTGCCAATACAATGCTGACATATATTGACAATTAAATGGCCAGTACATATAAGAATATAAATATTCATATATTTAATTACAGACATGTATCATATTAACATATTTACCTTGAAAAAAGGGTAGTATTTCGGGTTCTGTGCAATCTCTATTGGTATCATATTGACGTTTGGCGATCTGATTTTCTTCTTAGCCAGGCGTTGCATTGCAATCAAGACAACATTGAATGTTCGACTAACTGTTTCTCCTGAGTGGTTGAAATGATTTTGGGTGTCCCTATTACTTGAACCCTTCCCAACAATCCATAGGAACATTCCAAGTTGTTCATCCACTCGGATGTTGGTCGTATCTTTCAACCACCCCCTATGTCTAACATAGTCACATAGGTTAAGGAAGACATGACGTTCCATCCTAAACTCTTCATAGCATCTATTGGCATGCCCATTCAATACCTTATGCATCATGACAGCACCTGAAAATACACTATCCCGACATGGTTCTCGAATATATACAGCTTCACTCAGTAATTCCATTCCCATGTAAATGATCATATCTTCTTCATCACTAGAAGTTTCACATAATGCATTTGACATAACTGCAATAAATAAATAATTACTACACAATTGGAAACAAATATCTATTAAACATAACAAGCTGACACATCGTCTCAACCCAAACCACATGTTCAACATTACACACATCAATAATAGGAAAAAAACACAAAAGAAATAAAAGCCAAATCATGCAATGTATCTCCAAAAGTAAAATTACACACATCAAAAGTAGAGTCTCGAATCCAAAATTATCAAAAGTAGCATTCAAACACAACATCAACTACTCCAACGCATCTAAAAGCCAAATCCTCTTCGTAGGCTCTGCACAGACAAACAACTCCCTCCAATTAGGATCAGTACACATATGACTGGTGGCCTTCAAATATATCTCCTTTGATATATCCGGCATGGAGGATATCACCGCCTCACATGCACTCACACTGAAATCTCGAGGACAAGATGCACCTACCCCACCACGAACAGGAGATGTAACAGAAGTACTGGATGCTTTATCAATTTTGATGGATAAATACTTCCCATACAAATCCTTCACGTGGCTATCTCTCTTATTGGCGCTCTTTTTTCTTCGTTCCGTAGGTGTCTTATCAAGACTTCGTTTTGTGGTGGTCTGAGTTGGAGTATGAGTATTCTCATGAAAGGGGTCAGTAATGCTTATATGCACCAGGGTACTAGGGGAGTGAGAGACTTGCTCAATATCAACTGTATTAACAGCTTCGATGCCATCCAAATCTTGAGCACTATCAACCCCTAAGTTACCTGTAGCATATGCATCCCCAAATACCATGCTCAAATCTGGCCAATTGTTTAGTCCATACTTCTTGTATTTCAACCAACCTGGATTTTTCTGCATAAGCAGTAATTGTATCACGTATATGTACTACTCATTGTAATCTAATTTTTAAATAATTCAACTAGCTAGTGAAATCTAGGGTACCTGTATTGCCCTATCCCATACGGACTCATCATCAACTGTGACTGCTTTTGTCATTGAGTTCCACCCAAATCCAGTTGTGTCAAGCAGTCTCTTGAACTGTTGATACTCTTGTTTCAACTTGTTCATCTTATTGCGTAACTGTTCTCTCCCAACTGGACGATTTAAAGCCTGTTGAAATTGCTTTGTAATGTTCTCCCATCCAGTTTTGTTAAATGAATTACCGGATTTGTGACCATTTTTTACAGCTTCTTTCATTGCTTCAATGAGAACAGTGGTCTCAAATTCAGACCACTTAATGGCAGGGATACTACTTCCAGACATAATAGCTAGGCATTATAAGTTAATGTAAAAGTTAGCATACT
Source organism: Macadamia integrifolia (assembly GCF_013358625.1). Taxonomy (NCBI): domain Eukaryota; kingdom Viridiplantae; phylum Streptophyta; class Magnoliopsida; order Proteales; family Proteaceae; genus Macadamia; species Macadamia integrifolia. Next base: position 8,775 of record NW_024868920.1, read on the forward strand.
GTGACAAAAAAAAAGGTTGAACACTAAAAAAATAAATAACAACGATTATCTTGGAGAGAGATAATGGAAAGACCAATAAAACCAAGCAAGGTAACAAAGAAATCAAGCATAGGCAAAATAACAAAGATATCAATTATAGGAAAATAACAAAGATATCAAGCATAGGAAAATAATAAAGAAGCTAGCTTCTATTGCCTGATGTTTTGCAGTGAGTCGGGGCGTTTGCAAAACAATAATATGCTAATGGTCTATCCTTTAATATGCATATAGTTGTAAATATGGAGCTGCTTAACTGGCTTTCTATTTATGCTGATGTTCACAGGTATGGGATTGACTTGGCTCAGGGAGTTCTAGAATTGCATTCGAAACGGACACTTATTTTAAATCTTAAGACCTTCAACTTCCTTCTTAATGAGAACAACCAAGCAATGCTGGGTGATTTTGGGATTCCTTATCTACTGCTTGGGATTCCATTGGCAAGTTCAGATATGGATTTGAGACTGATTCATGGGGGTTTGGATGCAGCATCGTGGAGATGTTGACTGGAACTCAACCCTGGTGTGGGAGATCAGTGGAGGAAATTTATAACTTAGTTGTGTCCAAGCATGAGAAGCCACAGATTTTGGGTGGATTCAATGTTGTTCTACTGGTCTGACAATTAATTCTAGATTGTCAAACTTTTCATTACTAGTAGAGATTTTAACCCTTCCAATTCTTTTTTGTTAAAGTCTGTCATTGATGGAAAATTGTCTTTCAGTTCATTCAGTCAATGAGCATGAATTGATCACTATGCTGGTTTGGCTCAGGTTGGGGACAACCCTTGTCCTAATTTAAGGAAACTATCAAATTTTATCCTATGAAACTCCAGACTCAACCTTGGGAGTCAAACAACAGTAATTGAGTTAACTCTATCTGGTTAAGTAGGATAAGGCAATATTATGCTTGGATTGCATGGTGTACAGAAGTAACTCAAAAGATTGTGCATTAGAACATTAGAACAGAACTTTGCATTTCACTAGGAAAAAAACCACCAGCATAGTTAACACACATGCACTCACAAAAGGTTGATAGATTCAAAGCACACTAGATTTATTAATTGAGGAACAAGGCTTTAGGGGAAGGCTGCGTAGGTCAAGCAAACTAAAAGTTGTGGCAACTCCAAAGACAGACTGAGCTCCCTAAACGACAAACCCTGCTAGAAGTGCACAACCTGACCACTAAAAAGCCTCCATTGACAAGACCTCAGGTACCCAACAAAACCAGGCAAACTTTCTCATGACACCTTCAAACTGGAAGGGCCAAACACTACAACTGCAATCAGTTAGTGAAGTCTTGCATTAACATTGATATAAAAACTCAGTTTATGGGAACGAAAAGTGATAGCTGTGGATTTCTGTGTTTGTTTTCTCTTGGTATTATTGAGTTGTTTGTGAATTTAATTTATGGTTATTATCTCAGAGAGTCGGTTTTTATGGATACTGGAAAATTTTGATTTTACTTTGGTGCTTATTGTCATAAAGAAGAAGAAGAGGTTGAATAGAAGAAGAAAAGAAGAGATGAAGAAGAAGAACGAGAAGAAGGAGAAGAGGCGCAAAAGTTACCTGAGATCTTGGGTTCGGAAGGGGTCACGAGCTGAGTTCGCACTTCTCTCCTCTCTGCTCTCCTCTCTCTGTCGCGGAATGTCGGGAACTAATGTTAGAGGAAGAAGAAGAACGAGAAGAAGGAGATCTAATATAAAGTTACCTAAGATGGGTTTTTCGGAAGGTCTCTTGGAACAAGCTGGATTCGCCGACTGTCGGGAACGAAGGTTGGAGGAAGAAGACGAACGAGAAGAATGGAGACCTGAGATGGGTTTTTCGGAAGGAGGGAAGTGGGTTCTGGCTTCTCTCCTCGCTGATCTCCTCTCTCTGTCGCCGACCGTCGGGAACGGAGGTTGGAGGAAGATGAAGAACGAGATCACTTCTTGCCTGAGATGGGTTTTTCGGAAGTTCAGATATGGGTTCTGGCGGGTTCTCCTCGCTGATCTCCTCTCTCTGTCGCGGAAATTCCAGAAACTCCATTTGGAGGAAGAAGAAGAACGAGAAGAATGCTTGCCTGAGATGGGTTTTTCGGAAGTTCAGATATGGGTTTTGGCTTCTCTCCTCGCTGATCTCCTCTCTCTGTCGCCGACCGTCAGGAACGAAGGTTGGAGGAAGAAGAAGAACGAGAGCTGAGACGGTTTTGGCTTCTCTCCACTGCTCTCCTCTCTATGTCGCGGACTGTCGGGAACGATTGTTTCAATAGATTTATTTTGAAACGAAACCCACCGACAGAACAGGGAGCGGGGTGTTTCGTCAAAACCCAGATTTTTCGTTTTTTATGTACTTTGAGTTTCAAAAAAACCGGAACGGAGCTTTACATTACCAAACGGTTTTTTGCGTTTTTTGGTTCTATTAACACTCAAAAACACTAGAAACGTTTTTTATGAACACTACCAAACGGCCTCGTAGTTCCATCGTTCCAGTTTCAAAAAAAAAAAAAAAAATCGACATTTTGATATAGAACCTGAAATTTCCATTTTTTACACGAAACGTCGTTACCAAACACAACCAAGATATATTTTTTGGAGCGAGGAATTAAGAATATAGCATATAAAGCAAACAGCTAGAATATTGGAGTTACTCTCCTTTTAATGATAAGGGGAAAAAAAAAGTCAGTGGTTATCCCTCTAAACATCTTTCCATAGAGATGTTTGTTTGTTTGATGTCCTTTTGGGAATGGAATTGGCGAGTTATTGAACATAATTGTGTAGATATGATGTTTCATGTAAATTATGAAATATATTTGTTTTTTAAGCTTAATTTTTTGCCCATTTAGTGATTTACCGTTGGCAATGGTTTCCCTTTATGTGCTTCAAAGGGTTAAAATTTCATTGTAGCCCACCGCCCCATCCCTCTAATGTGGTTTGGACTCACCTAAGCACAGATGTCCAAAACCAATAGACCAACAGGATACAATTCGAGATTTAAGGAGATGGCATTAGATCAAAGGATTGGATTGGTCCAAAATCTTGGTTGTAGACTTTATTTGAAGGATAGAATCATATATTTAAACCTTAGGACAATCCAATGGATGGAAGGTATCATATTAAGATACAATCAATTCCTTGAGTGTAGGACGCCTTAAATGCTTAAACTGCTTTGAAGAACGAGAATTAGAAAACAACCAATACAGGTCAATCTACTTGTCAGATTATGAGATCAAGGAGTTCCCTACCTATGGTAAGCAAGGCAACTTACAAAAATGTTGGTTTAGGAAACCAATTGCAAAACGAATATTTTTAAAATATTATATTTTCAAAAAAGTACACGTTGACACGCTTTAGTCTAATAGGGTTTAGTATTATACAATGATATCAAGACTAAAAATACCTCCATGGCTACCACATTATGCAGCAAGCGAAAATAATTCACATATAATCTCTAGAAACTCTACTAACAACTACATTAAAACCTTTAAACAAATCATCTCTAAATGGAACCATCATTAGGTTCCATTAAATCTCCTCTAGAAAATCTTAATGGAAAAAAAAACCCTCAAAAAAATTGAAGAAATGATTAATTAGGGCCATCCATTTAGCACATTTTTCTAACCCTTCAATGTGTCTATATATATATATATATTTTTTTTTTTTTTTTTTTTTTTTTTTTTTTTTTTTGAAATCTAAAAAAGTGTCATAGTATCCTCAACTCTTTACCAAAATTAACACTATTGCTAGATGAATGGGCAAACACAGAAATTGACCTCCAGTGGTAATACTTTCCCCCTTGTATACCATACCAGGACTCCTAATTAGAAACTAATCTTATGTCATTTCAATTGTTTACAAGAATTATGAAAAAAATATTATAAAATTTTGATTTACAAGACTTGTTGGACAATTTGAAAATAATTTAGATTGCAGAATACAGAAAATAAGTGAAGATATAATAAATGCACATTTCTGTCTACTCAAAACACATACTAAAAAATATGTTTCGCCACATTTGTGTTTTTGCTAGTATATAAAAAACATGATCAAAAGTATAATATCTTATCACTCCAAAAAAAAGAATAATACCTCGTCAAATTTTACAAGATATTTAAATCAAACATTGGTTATATCTTTCAGTAAATCACAAGTCCATAATTGAATATAATAGAATTTATAGAAAACTTTTATCAAAATAATTCATAGAAAATTATCCTTAGAGTAGCCAGGGTAGAGTACGAGCACCCTCGCTCCATCTCTCTCTATCTCCTCACTCACATGAAATGACCTCATTGCCCCTCCAATTGCACCTCATCGATGAGGTCCTCTACAATGCTTTCTAAGAGAACCCTCTCAAAATTTGTGTACTTGCTGTAAATTAGAGTAGACCACATATACTACCAAAAAAAAAAGACACATTTTCTATGGAACACCATTCATACACCAACAAATTCAAATTTTATAAAGGAACCATGCAGGAAAAAAGAAAAGACAGATTGAGGTAGAGCAAAGCCACAACATGTTCCAAACAGACTATAAAAAGAAAGTGCAAGCCAAGAAAGTGTGACTGAATTGCACATCTACCAAATAAAGGAGTAAAAAAGTGTATCATATTTTATTTGTATTTTCCCTTTCTCCATCTTAGCAAATATGACAATGTTAAGAAAAACTAGAAGAGATGACCACATCTTTAATATATCAACTTTACCTACAAGAAAATTTTCATATGTATAGGTCTTATCCAACCAAATTCATAATTTAAGCCTTGTTTTGTACAGATTTTAGCTTCTAAAAGACAGTGACTCTAGGTCATATACTCCCTAGATGCCCATCTCCCTTCGCACCTCCCGAATGAGTACCCCATTGATGGAATCTCACTTAGATGGAGAGGATCTGGCTCAATTCCATAATCTGTAAGTGGTCTATGTTCAAGAATATTATCATGATCTCTCACAAAATCAGGAATCTCAACCTCTCCTTTCTTTATATCATCCCAGAGATATTGAAGGCGGCTAATGTACTTGATCTTCCAGTACAAGCTACAAACATAGAGCAAAAAATATGTTCATATGAAAATGTAACCTAATACACAAAAAAATCATCAACATATATTAACTATAATTAAAATAATCTTGAATTAGGTTTGTAGTTATTTACTGTTCCAAAATATCAAGCTAGCACTCACCCTCCACTTAAAAAGAGCCTGCCAAGAGTGGCCAAAACAAGCCTCGACCGAAGACCAGGATGCACAAAATACACAATATTGAGCCTGTCCTTGTATTCAGAAGGGAGGTCCTCATAAATCCACCTCAATACAGTCATTCCAGGAGAGTTGTCCTCCTTCTGTACTGTGCTGTGCATATAAACAATGCAGAATGGCCCTTCTGGCAACTCAGAGAAAATCTTACTGAATACATACTTCTTAAGTCGATCGCAACTTACAACTGGAGCTGGGTATCATGAAACAAGCAAGTAATTTCATCTAGGCGTTCTTTCAACCAAACCAATCAATTTTTTTCCCTAACAAATTCAGCCAACAAGTTTTGATATAAATGAAATTACTAGGAAAACAAACAAGTATTGCGTCCATCTTCTCTTCCCTCTACAAATAAAAAGATATACAGAGTAGTAGTAGTTCTCCTTGAGGCATGAAAACTTAATAAGAACTTAAAGACACCTACTTAAGCACATGGAATCTCCTAAACCCATTGAACAGTAAACAATAAACCTATTTCCGGCACACTAATGACACTATTTGATAAGCCGATTAGGTAAAATAGGTACCAAACTCCTCCCCTCATTCCACCTCCAAATTAAAATTACTAAGAATGGAAAAAAGGAAGCTTTGGCATCCAACTTCTCTTCCCTTCCCTTCCCTGTACATGTAATCAGATATACAAAGTAGGAGTTTTTCCCTTGAAGCCTGGAAACCCAAAAAGAATATAAAAACTCCTAAGGGAACACACAGAATGCCCAAAATCCATTGAAAAGAATTAATTTCTTAAACCAAAATTTAATCTTTGGGGAAAATGAAAGTTTTTAGCAGTTATGCTCACTGAAAACCTAATTAAGCCAAATCTGTACTAAATCACTTTCCTTTTGGGAAGAACCAGAGAGATAAAAAGATGACATAAAAAGGAAGAAACAGAGAAAGGGGAGAGAGAAGAACCTGGGAAGTACTTGCCGACGATGCGGAAGATACGATTGCCGTAGTTATCGGTACCTTCGACACGGAAGGCCTGCAAGGCGTCGAGGTCGGAGAAGTCTTCATCGGAAAGGTAGGCAGGGCAGTCATGCCAATTTTCACCGTCTCCATCTGATGCTAATAGGAACGGTCGAGCGTCAACGCCCAGATCTGAGGCCAATACCACCACCGAGAAATCCTCCGATGAACTCCCCATACCTACCTCCCTCTTTCTCTCGCTCTCTCTCTTTGTAGACGGTCACATGAGAATAAATGCTTCAAAAGCCATAGAATGGATCCCTGGCTCGAAAATGCTAATGTCAATCTTGCTTCCGTGACCTACCCGTGCAATAGCATTATCAGATAAAATTTTAAAAATGAGAATATGTTTTTTTTTTCCCCCTTTTTCTGATGGATATGGTTTTTCATGTGAAATTATTTAATAACTTGATATACATGTCACATTGTCACATGCTATTTTTTTTTTTATGAGAAAAGAAAAAAACTTTATATTATAGATAAAATGTCCATATTCGGGTTAGTACATCTAATATCATCTAATATCAAAGTGTGTAGTACATCTAATGTCACATGTTAAATAAGGGCATGGGAATCTGTCCATCTAGCGTTCCTATACCCACACATGTGAAATATCCTATGCATTGGGTAATTAGGTTTTCTCACACTTAATTGTCTAATGTGGAGAACACTATATGGACAAAGTTCTTTTTTCCTTAAAATAATTTTAATTTTTTTTTTTTTTTGCATAAAATTAGTTTCTATCTTCTTTTTTTTTGTGCAAATGTGAACTTTTATTCAAAAAAAGGGCGCGAAAACACCAAAACAAGATTCAACATCTCTCTAGGGAGAGGAAGAATCCAAAAACCCTCACTCGAGTAAGACAGAGCCCATTTAGCAACATGATGAGCCACAACATTAGTGAAATGAAATGTATTTAAAATTCAATACATAAAATAGGTGACCATAGGAATAACAAGTCCAATGAATTTGATCAATAGACTAAAGTCCCATTGGACTGTAGTTCTAGTGGGGAAGGCATGTGGGAAAAAGTCCTTGATGGAGGATTGTAGGAATCTTATCTGCAATTTCTATATTAAAAATTAGATAATTTGGGTGATCTATATGAGAAAATTTCATTGAGCACTTGATGTGAATAAGTTTATCAAAGTGGTTAATATGAAGATAACTGACAATTCTGATTATTGGATAGACAATAGATTATCTAGATTACTACTCAAATTTCATAATCTAAGCTAATCCAATATCCTCTAGTGTATTAGCATATTTTCATGTATTTTCATGCATGATTGCAAAATGCACTTTTCCATAATCCTAAATTTTTAAACATCTATTTTGTCCCCAACAAAATTTATTTGGACTGAAAATTTATATGTGAATTATAGTCTTTGGGCTCTACCTAAGTATCTATCCTATAAAATTAAGCATTTTCTGCACAAAATGCTACTAGAAATGGAGTCTGGCCTACATGAAATTTTATTTACTCCGTTTAGATATGTGATATTTTATTTACAAAAATAAATACTGCTACGTTTTTTTTTTTTTTTTTTTTTTTGCAAGATATTATTACAATTCAAGGTATATCTACTTAGGGGGAAAGAGCGCTGCCAGTTTATGTATCTATTTCTTTTCTCCTATGAAATAACATATATGCCCCTATTATGGGAGAAGAGAGATAGACATGGAGGCTCTAATGTTCATCATGCAACTAGACATGAAATTTTTTTTTTATTTAACGCTTTGCAGCCTAATTATATTGGATCTCAACTTAAGGAAATGCTAATGTGCTTTCTACCAAAAAAAATGCTAGATAGAGGCACAGTTGAGATCCCCATCATGTAGTAGTAGGTCCACGTACTCCTTGTTATTCCCAAGATCTTCTAAGTAACAGAAACCAAGCAATAGGTATAAGACTTTGACAATTACAATTATATTAATTGAAATGTAATTACAAGTAAAAGATGACTTACTTGTTCAAGCTGTCCTCTGAAATAGTAGCAGAAAATCATCTGTCTTAAGTAGAGTTGAGTAGTATACAGAAACTCTCCTTAAGGTATTTGAACGCCTCGTACATATGTATGCAACCGGGTTGACCTTACGTTCTCACCTCCACGATAAAACAATTCTCCAATTGCTTAAGGTGCACTCCAATAAGCAATTCCCACAGGTATGTCCGAAAGTAATACTCAGAAATTCAAACAGAAAGCGGTAACAAAGAGCAAAACAGAGAACAAAAGCACGTGCAGTAAACAGAGAACAAAAACTCTCACAGTATATCAGTACCCGAATACAGACAGAAATACTTGTATATATTGAATGTAAACCTCTATATATGAATGGGTATATTTGTATAAGTACCCATACGTATACAAGTGTCTCTTTGTATGGAAATGTTACATTCACTTATGGGGAAAGGTACATGTTTCATATGTATAGGTGCATGCATGTACATGTACATATGTATATACATTTATTGGGTACATACGCCAATGATATGTCCCTTAGGAAAAAGTGTGGAATCAAAATTACATGTAGTAAAAAAGTAGGTTCTTTGAACCACCCACACCCACACTCATACCTGGCCTTGCCTCGGTGGGTGTGCACTTGATTCAAAAGCACCCTAGGAACCCCCACACACACATGACAAGGGAGAATGCCTCTCCAAAGGGCTTGCACCCTTAACAAACATTCATACATATATATCCAAGTTTTCTTTCATCCCTAAGCAATGTGGGATTAAACTTTTGTGAGTTGTCTTTAACTTATTCACAACTCCACAAGTGCTAAAGATAAAATAGCAAAAGTAGAAGAGACACTTTTGAGGGGTAAAGCTGAATTTCAAAAAGACTACTTTGGATTTCAAAAATGTCATTTTGAAAAGACCAATTTGACCATAGTTTGAAACTTAAATTCCAACAGATCTCTTATTGTTTTACATATTTACAAATACGCATGTAAAATTATAAGAATTTATTAAAAGGATATATATGTATATACAACCCTACCAATTTGGTGTTGCCTACATCCAGACAAGGTGGACGTGAAAGAGCATGCTCCCCCACCCCTATGCACTGAAGAAGCTTCCGCAGTACGCGCCTACACAAGACTGATATTTGTTACAAGGTAAACTTTTTTTTTTACCATTTTTCCTAGAGTCATTTAGGTCTATCTAAATTTTTTTTTTTTTTTTTGGTGTAGAACCACATTGGGTCGCAAAAACATCCTGTAGTGAGCATCGGATAGCCGAGAGGACCTCGGGGCTCGTGCCCAGATGCTCTCAGCCATAGATGCTCATTACATCACTGCACTCACTACAGAGAATAATCACTCCATTAGGTCTAGATAGGACATTCATAGGGTCAGACAAGGGACCCCACATGGGGATAGATGATGAGGCCACCTGTGTGTAACTAACTACTAATCTACTTACAACCTTATAAAAAAGTAAAAAAAGACATTTATAATAAGAAAGGTGGGTGGGGGGAGGGGGTAAAGAGGGTTGAAACTCATCCCAACCCCCAAGCACTTTTAACTATTCCAATCTAAATCAAAATCACTCATCTGAATTAGAGCATCTAAAGACTTTATTTGTATGTATACATGCTACCTCAAACGATTATCTCCCACACATCCAAAATCTAAATCATATTTACATTTAGGGAGGAGATTCCCTGGAAGGCAACATGGTTACTTCGTTTGCGCATAGACAGGTGGGAACATGCACAAAAAGCATCAACAAGGGTATCACTCCAGAGAATAATCACTCCATTAGGTCTAGATAGGACATTCATAGGGTCAGACAAGGGACCCCACATGGGGATAGATGATGAGGCCACCTGTGTGTAACTAACTACTAATCTACTTACAACCTTATAAAAAAGTAAAAAAAGACATTTATAATAAGAAAGGTGGGTGGGGGGAGGGGGTAAAGAGGGTTGAAACTCATCCCAACCCCCAAGCACTTTTAACTATTCCAATCTAAATCAAAATCACTCATCTGAATTAGAGCATCTAAAGACTTTATTTGTATGTATACATGCTACCTCAAACGATTATCTCCCACACATCCAAAATCTAAATCATATTTACATTTAGGGAGGAGATTCCCTGGAAGGCAACATGGTTACTTCGTTTGCGCATAGACAGGTGGGAACATGCACAAAAAGCATCAACAAGGGTACATTTTCTACTTTTTATGATAAGTGGGGTAGCCATTTTTCCCACCTTTGTGTCTAGGGGGCAGGGCTACACTACCTTTTAGGCTTCTTTTTCTTTAATGTTTAACATCCTTTTTCTTTTGTAAGACCTTAGCTACGTACAACATCAATTCATAATATTAAATGGAATTCATAGTACAACATTACTTCATTCACATGTATCGAGATTGAAATTCATCCACAAACCATAATAACTTCTATTTTTGGGTAGAACAAGCCATAATAACTAACTCCAATTAATTTGAGGGGCAAAAGAACTACCCGGGTATTTTCGCTACGCCCAAACATAAAGGCACCATAAAAAGATACTCTTGTCACATAGAATGGATGTTTGTGTGTGCATTCCCAACGATTCAGGCATTGTCACAGTAGCAATGCAACTAGGTAGTGCTATTTCTCCCTTAAACACGTAAAAAATTGTTTCCTGGATACAAGAAAAAGGTTAAATGACACCCCACCCTTGTGAAATACAAAAACTTCCCCCTAATGTTGCATGTATGCGCCTCTCATTGGCCTTACCAGCGGCTCTAGCGCTCATCAGCCAAACACTCTCAAATGTACGTATGAGACATCTTTCCCGGTCCACACTCTTTCTGGATAATCTCCCTTCAAATGAACTGAAGAAGATAAATTGATCAAATAACATGCGGTGAGCATAGCCTCACCCAAAAAGATCTTGGCAATTTAGCAAGTGAGAGTATACATCTAATTCTGTCCACAATAGTGTGATTCCTTTCTGGTACACCATTGTGTTGAGGTGTATTTGGAACAGTCTTCTCATATATGATGCAATAACTATAATTTTTCCTTTTAAACTGCTTCGAAGGGAGCTTTAATTTAACAAGCAAGGCCTGAGTCCCCTGACCATGTGAAATAAACAAATAATCGACAACATACATCTAGATACTTTTTCACAGAAAAATATTAGAGGTGCAGGGTTAAAAACTACATATGAGTTTCAGAGGATCAGCCATCCTTCGGACGCAAGTCGCATAGCCCATGGCATGCGGCGAGGCATTGTTCTGTTCTTACGAAACGAAGCCACGTACATTCAAAAGGTGGCAATGTCCCAACTTCTCTCGTAATCTCTAGCACAAATTTGTATCCTCTCTCTCTCAGTATGTGTTTGCTTCAGACTTCCTCAGTACTTTTGAGATATGAATGGAGAGAGTCTAATCGCTTCGGCCGCCATTAACATAGGCCTTGCCTTGATTGTCCTGTCGCTGTTCTCAATCTTGAAGAAGCAACGTTCAATTGCCCCAATCTACTACGCTCGTCGTCTTGCCAGAAAGGACCAAATCTCTTTCAATGCTGGCCTCACCCGCTTTCTCCCCTCTGTTTCTTGGATTCCTCATGCTTTTCGAGTCTCCGAAGAAGAAATTCTCGAAACCAGTGGCCTTGATGCGCTTATTGTCATCCGCCTCTTCAAGCTCGGGTAAAATAGTCCATTCCATTCTTTCCTTCTTTCATTTTTTTGATTGATTGATAGAGTTTATACTTTATACACCAATGATGAATCAATGATGCATTACATACTTTGTTTTGAATTCTTATGAAATGCAGAATGTTATTCCAGGCTTCCATGTGTAATGTGGTACTTGCTCTTGATTTTGGCTATATTTGCTTCTTAATCGCCAATCATTTATTGAATTGGCTCATACAGACTTGAACAATCACTTGAAGAGGTAGGGCTTCCTCTTGGTGTGACACTCTTTATTAATCTATCCTGTCGTTTTGTACTCCATCTAAATTTAAGATGTGAACCCCTTACAATGGTAAGACCTATATTTCTTGGTCCTTTCCTCCCACCATACAGTGGACTTCAGTCTGTTCTCTGATAACTTTGAACCCTTTCCACTTTGTATCAGGGATTTAAATCACGTATTGGGTACCATATCAGTCACTTCCAGTACCAATATTAGTACGGATCGGCTGTATCAGACCGATTCAAGATGAAAATTCACTTGTATCAACCACCTCAAAAAAAAAAAAAATTACGGCCTCGGCCGACTGTGTCAACTCATTGTCGGTATTGGGTCTGGCCAATACTGTTACGTATCGACCGATGAGCAACTGAGACTTAAAACCATGCTTTGTATTGAATAAGAAATTTCCATTACTTTGGTCTTCTAAGTGAATAAATACAACAATCATGTTGAATCTATTCCTATTCTTCATGACACCTGTATTGTATCAGCCTTCCTTGGCCACTTAAAATGTAAAAATAGCTGTTACATTTGTGTTTTTGGGGGTGAAAACAAACCCTATTGGAGAAGTGGGTTGAATTCAGGTTCTCCCACCTCTCCTCCCCCCCCCCCCCTTTTTTTCTTTATTTTTTCTTAATATTTACATATGTATTTTTTATCTACATGAAGGAAAGAATGGTTTTACAGTCACCTATTGCAGGTAATTACATAAAATCCTTCGATGTGAAACTTTGGTGATCAGTTTAATGATGCAGACATCAAGTCTAGAAATTTTGAGAACAAACAAAGCTACCATGTTGCAGATATTTAGGCCTTTGGGAACAAGCTGAAGGGGGGGGGTGTTTGTGAAAGAAACAATTGTAACCTCTCCCCAGGTTGTTGCATGAATATTTATCATACTCATAACTTGCCAAGGATCTCAATTCATATGATTTTTGTTCATCCTATTTGTCAAATATCTGTTGCTTGATCTTCTTTTTTCTCATAAGGGCTTATAAATTTAACAACCCTTGAGTTTTTCTTTGTAAACTTTCTGACTTGAATATGGGATAAAGTATTATGTTTCTTTGCTGTTTGTAGCTTTATTGTCAATATAGGGATATACTGTGTCTCTGACTGTAAAATCTAACTCCTTCAGTCTAGGTGTTCACATATTTCATGGATCATAGAACTGTTTTTCTCTGCACTAGGTCTAGCTACCACTGGCTATTTTTTGGAAAGAAAAATTGGCCAGCATAAAAAGGAGTAACCAGAAGTTGATCTACAGTCAGCCCTTCTAGTCTTTACTTCAGTCAGCATTTGAACTGGCCTAGTCTACTGTAGTAAGAGGTTCAACTTTGATGTGGGGCTATAAGGAGGAAAATGACTGAACTGATGAAGTCCTAATTAAATTAGAAGAGAGAAAAGCCACTGGTTTTGATGAGAACGATATGCAGGAGTGGGATTGGTTGGAATGACAATCTGACGGATGAAAAATGGGCTCTGTTGTAGGCTTTAATTGTATTGTATGTGTGATCTGGTGGTGTCCAGAGAGATTCTGGAACAGCAGATCAATGGAGGCTTGATTGCATTCTTGTTTTGGATTTTTGGGTTGGAAATCGTATGATAAAATCGGACAGTGGGTTAATACAATTTCTCTTGTACATAAAACTGATAATGTTTGCCTAGGTCTAATCAAATACTAATTTCTAGAATTTTCTTGAATATTTTATTAACAGAAATGGTATCTAAATAGACCCAGTCCTAGAATACTGGTGTTACTCATTAGTTGTTAGTGCTGTTTACCATCCGTTTCCAGAGTCTGATTTCTGTTCATCTTCAAACAACTGATTTGTGTATGCTTTACATTAATGGGTGGGCTATTTATTATTACTTCAGAGATTAATTCTGAATCTGCATCGCATAATAGTGTCCAACATACATTTGTTGTAGACTGGTAGAAATTAGTTTTGTTTTGATCTTAATTGATTGATATTTTGAGGTTCTAGTTTAATAATCTAGGTTATATTTTTGTCTGTAAGAATGACTAGGCCTGACTAGGCCTGTAAGCCACAAGCTTCTACATGTGAAGTGTCCAACCCAAAATCTTATGTGATAGAGGTGGAGGTGCCCAACTGGTATATATAAAATGATCCCAGGTCCAAAGCTTTTCAATGTGGGATTATGCCCAACACTCCCCCTCATGTGTTGCCTCTCTTTTAATTAGCAGCACACGTGGCATTTGTGGCCCCTTTCCATATTTTTCTTGACCATTTCCATACTATCTTTAGTGTATTTTGCGTCTCTCCAATACGATACGTCTCTTAAAATCACCCTTTCAATATGATATCTGATACCAATACTTTAAACCTTGCTATTTAGTAGTACAGAAAAAGTCAGGCAACTCAGCTTAGTCCATCTTCTTGACTTCATACTTGACTTGTTGCCCTCAACATGTAGTCCCAAGAATTTCTAAGAGTTGTTGCTGTCTATTATATCTATCTTAAGAAGCTATGTTGGCTTCTGTCTCAGAAAGAATACAATTGGCTACAGGTATACAATCCAAAATTCACTTGCAATGTGCAAAACAGAATCATTATTGATTTTCTTTAGTTTATTTTTTCTTTGAGAATTGTTCTTAGAATTAACATTCCCTCGGTCAATATGGAAGGAGGTTTTTGAAATCTGGTCTTCAGACTAATTGGCACTCTATCTTGCAGAATCAAATTTTTCTTGGCTTGTTCGGTAATTGGATTAGTGATTCTTCTCCCAATCAATTACACCGGCCAATATTATCCTTCTGAAAGTGGCCTTTCCTGCTCAGTGGATTGTTTCACAATTTCTAATATTAGTAGAGGCTCTGACAGGTGAGGTTTTCTTGTTTTGTACAAGAGTTTGCAGACATTCAATATATATTTTCCTTCCATTTGGAGCAAAAGGACAAGTATTATCTTTTCCCCTTTCCCTTTTCTGGTTCTCAATTAAACAACTTTTGTTTAGGTCAGCAACAAAATTGTCTATATTTCATCAGTTAAGGAATTTACTCCTGCTGCATTTTTTGAGCCACACTTTGAAGCATGAAAACAAATTTAGCATACATTAGGGATCCGAGTAGTAGTTTACCCTTTATATTTTTATCAAAACTCTAGAATCATAGACAATAGACACATCAACAACAAACATCCTCATTGCTGTTTTTACTTCAGTTTTTTGTTATGTTATGGTTGCGAGCTCTATTTTTTTTCTACCAATTTTACTATCTTTAGATTTTTTGGATATTGCAATTTGAATATTTAGTGGTTCATATTCATTAGCGTGGGTTTTTTTTTTTGGGTCAATTAGCAGAAACTTGTTTTATTTTCAAGTTTCAAGAAGCCGGTTTTGACCTGGGTTTCACCCTGGTTGTAACTGAAATATTTCATATTTTGACCGAAACCTAGCCAAAACCTATAGGATTTCGGTGTATGGTTTCGTTTGACCATTTTTGTGGTCAAACGGTCATATTTTAGGTTGGAACTTGGCAGAGACCCTAAATAAGCATATCTAATCACAATGAAACATGAAACCAACTAAAATATGCAATTGCAAGTGACAAATGGAGAAAAATCATTTGATATTATTAAATTTCAAAACATTTTAAGTGTACTTTCAGTCAACCCATATCAAAAGTGCAAATAAGAAAAACACCCCTGCCCTTCCCCATAGTCTTCGACTCATATACCATAGAAATTTTTTGGCGGGCTCGAAAGATGAGGAAGATTGTTGTTGCTGATGAAACCGATCCTCCGACTCAAATCGCAAAAGATGGCATGTCATGGTATGTCAGAAGAAACGCTCAAAGTCCATCACAGCTGCCTGATATGTCTCATTAACATAATCTAGGCACCCCAACCTCGGATATGGAAGATGATGCAAACTTGCCCCCACCATAGCTACTAGGTGGACCGGACTAATGGGGTTGTTGGGGGCCTGGGAAGTAGAAGATACTTTGCACGAAAGATGCCACACCTTGTTACTGATCATCATAAGCAATGCAGGATGAAGATGGTGAAATTCTGTGCTGATCAAACCCACCATACCTGACGTTGGATGTGTGTGTGAAATGATGATTCATGCCACCATCCCAGCCACTCAAACCCAACTATATTCACTACTACCCTTCAGACTGAGGCCTCCAAATATGTCAGACAAGGAAGAAACATTTTTGTCAATGTCAATGTTGTCGTACTCCTCATCTGCTCTCCACCTACTGCACGGGCCTCTGGTATAACCTGCACATATGTTCACCATGTAGCATGGTCAAATTGAGTCTCCCTTGTGAATCAGATTATTTATCTATCTCACCACCACCACCATCGTCTCCACCTTCAGAGGGCGATGGTGTGCGAGTGCAGCCACTATAATGTGACCAGTTAACTTCTTTATCATCCTCGCCAAGCTGGGACTCAAAAGGTCGAATTGTCTGTGTGTGGAATTAACTTTTTTGAGAAGACATGAACTCTCTAACATTGGCCCCCCCCCCATCTAACTAGCAATCTTAGGGTCGAGCCTACCACTGGGTTGATCCATCATTGAGTCACCGTTGCCCCTTACCCACTCGTACAAGGGATCCTCATCATCCAACTCCAGCTGGAAGATGTTGCTGAGTTCAGTTGGATCTTTGTCATTCTCTATCCCTATGTGTATGTGTTGCATATTCAATCTCATGTTGTGCATATACACTAGCTGCTCAAGACGTTTATGAACCAACCGATTCTGCCTCTTGTGAAAAACATAGTCTTGTTGCCCTCGCATCTATAGGTTGAACATGTCTATGAGAGCATCTTAATTGCTATCTTCCTCAAGTTAGGTGCATCTCTCTTATACAGCGCTCATCATTCACCTGCATTATAATATATTTGGTTAGTTTCACATATGTATACATCCGAGTTCTAGAACTAAGTTAATGGACCTACTGGGAGCAATTTTTCCCCACCGAACTTTTTGGCAGTATGGCCGAAAGTCCCTAGTGCATCCTTGAAGGTATTTACCTGTTTTCATTTCAAACATTGATATGTCAGCCCACCTTTAGCAGAACCTAAGTGCTTGAAAAAAGCACCAAGAAATGTTGCTTCATTCGGCCTTTTCTGTGCAACAGTCCAACATTAGTAGCTTAGTGGGACTAATTGCATTGATTGTAAAACTTAAGAAACTACAACTATATCTCACTATTGCAGGATGACTGGATATCTGGGTTCAACTCAAACTTGGCCACCACATATTGCACTGCATCTATCAAATCTCGATGCATCCCAAGTATGTGCTTGTATTGATCTCGGGATTTAGATAGTATCTGAAAATAACATAAAAGCACTTGGTTGTTATTGGCCCCTGGCTTGGCTTTTCCTTGTTGGCTTAAGCCTTCCATCCCCCCCTTTTCCCTTGTATATTCTTCTCCTCTTGGTACTGAATTATTTATTCATCCAAAAAAAAAAAAAACATAAAATCACTTGTAAATACTTATAAAATTGTTAATGGAAAGTAATTTGATTTGGGTGGTATAAAGTATAAACTAGAAATTAAAAACTCATAAGCCTTATGCTGTGGATGCACAAGTTGCCTCTCCTAGCGATCTTGGACTAACTGGATGTAACTCCTACCACCATGTGGTGTCACCGCTGCCACGTGGTCCAACATCATCTCCACTGCCACAGAAGTGTGGTAGGGGGTGGTTAATGTAAGACCTTATCTACCAAGGTAAACAGTCCCAAGTAGTTCACAAACTCCAAACCAAACTTAGAAACTAAGTTCAGATCTTAACAGTAGATGTAATTAATCAAATCTGAAAATTAAAGCTGAATAGAGAGAATTTAATTACTCACAAACCTAGGCTCAGATCAGCCTAGAATGCTGGTTGAGTGTAGCTCATAGTTGTCACGGCGCCAAGGCGAACCAACGGATTGGTGGGCTGCCTAAGTGCTTAGGCAACAAAGTTGCCCGCTTTAAGGTGAACAAGGCGACCTAGTGTTATAAGTAAGCAGATCGGGCTAGAGACAATAGGATATTTATGTACTTGCTTGTTAAAGCTTGAAAAGAAGCCCATAAGGCAAAGTTACAACTATGACCATTGGATAGTAAAAACGAAAGGGTTGAAGTTGTGAAATCAGGCATAGGGTATACGAATAGCACTTTTTATTTTCCCTATTTTCTAACATTATTTAGTATGCTACATTATCCTTGTGTCATAAAAAATCATCATTAAGCCACTTCAAGTCATGAAAAATTAACATTAAGTCACATCAAATCATAAAAAATTAACATTAAGTCATAAAAAATCAACATTTAGAGAAATGTTCTTGTTCAATAATAAGTTTGACTAGTCAAATGATTTTATTTTTATATGATACATTTTTTATAGGTAGAGCACAAAACCAGCTTTACAGCAAGTCTAATATTACTTATGTTACAATCCCCAAAACCTATAATCAAAACAGAGAAATAGAGGAAAGAAGAGAAGAAGAAAAGAGGAGAGAAGAGAGAGAGAGAGAGGTGCAATCGAAAGAGACTCCCAAAAGAGAGGAGTGACCTGCGATCAGACCAGAATCGTATGATCGTAGGTTATGCCTCAAAACTTATATTAAATGGTGCTAAAGAAAAGTACAAAAATACCCCTATAAAGAAGAAAAACCTAATCACAGAGATATGGGGCCGATAGGACATAAATGCCCCTATCGGCCATATCGCTATTTAAGATTAGCGCCTAGCGCTAAACTCAACACTCCCCCTCAAGATGGAACATACACATCACCCATGCTCAGCTTGGTACAACCATTAGTGAACATGTCAGCCAATTGATCTGATGAAGGAACAAATGAGGTCTCAATCAACTTTTTCAGAATAGCATCACGAACTAAGTGGCAGTCCACCTCGATGTGCTTGGTCCTCTCATGGAAGACTGGATTGCTAGTAATGTACACCGCATCTTGGTTGTCACAATACATCTTCATAGGCTTGGTTACTGGAAACCCGAACTCCAAGAGTAAGGACCGTAGCCACATCAACTTAATAATGGTATAAGCCATAGCACTGTATTCTGCTACTGTACTAGACCGGCAATGGTAATCTACTTCTTACTATACCATGTAACCAGATTACCTCCAACAAATGTGCAATAACCCGTAATGGACCTACGATCACTAGCAGAGCCAGCTCGATCAGAGTCAGAATAGTCAACTAGTTCCATATGCCAATTAGGACGATAGATCAGCCATTTTCCAGGAGCACCCTTTAGGTAGCGAAGAGCACGAACAACCGCGTCCCAATATGCTTTTTGCGGAGACTGCATGAATTGACTGAGGACTCCAACAGCATAGGAGATGTCATAACGAGTCACAGTAAGATGAATCAGCTTTCCAATCAAACTCTTGTATTGATGCACATCCTGGAGAGGTTCGCCATCATTAACCTCAAACCTTTGGTGAGGATCCATAGGGATATCAATAGGTTTGGATGCAAGCATACCAGTGTTAGATAAAAGGTACAACACATATTTTCTTTGAGACAGACTGATCCCTTTCTTGCATCGGATCACTTCAATCCCAAAAAATAGTGAAGTTGGCCTAAGTCCTTTGTCTGAAAGTGTTGCTGTAGATAAGCCTTCACTTCAAAAATTTCCGCCTCATCATTACTAGTAAGAATAATATCATCAACATAAACTACCAATACCACCAGTTTATCACCTCTGCGACAAACAAAGACAGAATGACCAGAATAACACTAAGAAAATCCACAAGTTACTATGATGGAGTAGCCTTAGGGAGAAGAGGGAAAATCGCACAAAAGAGGGAAGGGGTCACACACCACGCACAAATTCACTAATCTAAAAATTAAATTCACTCTAAAAATTAACCATTGACTTATGTAAGTATATAAAGGGAAAATAAAAGATTACTCCTACTTAAACTCTAATACTGAAATAAACTCCTACTTAGACTCCAAACATAAACCTACTTCTCTACCTCCTACGTATCCTACTGAAAGACAAATAAAAGACATAATGTAAAACTAACTACTAATAGCCCTTGTTGGACCAAAAACCTAGGCTAGACCGGTTCTTCTTGGCCCTTGGCTTCCACAGTCGGTCCTGCTGGTCCAACCAGGTAAGTGCAACTGTATCTACATCATACTATGGTAGTATTGAACTTGTCAAACCATACCCGAGGGGACTGTTTAAGTCCATAGATAGCCTTGTATAAGCGACACACAAGATCTTTATTCTCCCCCTGAGCAACAAAACTAGGAGGTTGCTCCATATACACCTCTTCCTATAGGTCACCATATAAGAAGGTATTCTTGATGTCCAACTGAAATAAGGGCCAATCAAAGTTGACAGAAAGAGAAATAAGTAGACGAACAGAGTTCAATCTAGTATCCGGAGAGGTCTCAAAATAATCAACCCCATATGTCTAAGTATCCCCTTGGTGACCAGACGGGCTTTCAACCGCTCAACAGAGCCATTAGAGTGATACTTAACAGTGTACACCCAGCGACACTTCACCAAACCCTTACCAGGAGGTAAATCTACCAAACTCCTGGTACCACGACTCAAGAGAGCATCCATTTCCACATCCATGGCAGCTTTCCATCTAGGGATACGTAGGGCATCATTATGGGTGCGGGGAATAGGGTTAGTAGAAAGTGACAGGGCAATACCATGGATGGTCAAGGGAAGATGAGACAAGGAAACAAAGTTATCAATAGGATACACAACCATAGATTTTTGAGTGCAAGGGTGTGTACCTTTCCTTTGAGCAATTGATAAGTCATCAGGCAGAGAAGGAGGAGGAGCTTCACCAGAGGAAGGTGGCAATGGAGGAAATGAATCATCTGGAGCATTGGTATCTACACTCGGCTGTCTAACCTTCTTCTTGTGCTGATAAACCTGTAGAGGAGGTGAGTCACTAGCAATAGGTGCAACATGAAAAGGAATGAGAGAAGGAATGGGTGGAGGTGATGAAGAAGTCCACTCCATACCAGACTGAGACACTTGAGGAGGAAAAAATGATGTGTCTTAAAAAAAGTCACATCGGCACTAACAAAGTTCCCGTGAGTAATAGGGTTATAGCACTTGTACCCTTTCTGAGTACGTGAATAATCCAAAAAAATGTACTTAGTAGACCGAGGAGATAATTTATCTACTTGTGTATGCAAATTATGGACAAAACACACACACCCAAAGACTCGGGGAGGAATAGGAAAACTCGGCAAGGTAGGAAACATAATAGAAAAAGGAGACCTATCTGAGAGAACTGAAGAAGGGATGCGATTAATCAAGTGACATGCAGTTAAAACCCCATCACACAAAAAATGTTTAGGAACATACATATATATCATAATAGCTCGAGCTACCTCGAGGAGATGCCGGTTCTTGCGCTCTGCTACCCCATTTTGCTATGGGGTATAGGCATAACTAGTTTGGTGTATCATTCCACGGTTGGTACAAAAATCAGAAACATCATTTTGGGCATATTCTAAAGCATTATCAGATCGAAAATCTTAATTAAAATGCCAAACTAAGTTTTTATTTCATTATAAAATTTCTGGAACACAGAAAAATTCAGAACTATCCTTTAATATGTACAACCATGTAAGATAAGAATGATCATCACAAAGGTCACAAAATAGCGAAAACCAAATCTATTACTAACTCTACAAGGACCCCATACATCAGAATGGACTAAAAAAAATAAAGATGGACTACGAGACACAGAGCGAGATGGGAAGGACACACGATGATGTTTTCCCAACTCACAGGCCTCACATCGAACCTAGGCGCAAACTTAGAACTAGGAAATAAAAGTTTCAACCTAGACAAAGACAAATGTCCTAAACGACAGTGCCATTGGAAAGGAGTCACATCCCCAATAGTAGTAGCAGCAGTAGAAGAAGCCGGAGAGCCACAGTTAACTGGCTCACAGAGAGAAGACTTGATGGAAATTGTGGTACATGTAACACAGAAGATAAATTCAGCGAGGATGTAGGTGAGATAGTACCATGGCCTAGAACCGGTGTGGAAGCACCGTTGGCAAGAATAATAGATGTAGAATTGGTACTAGAAGAAAAGGTTTTAAAAAGTGATGACTTACCAATCATATGGGGAGAAGTATCTGAATCAATGATCCAGAAGGTAGAAGTAGTGGTAAGAAGGGCTGAGGTACCTCCATGAGCTAGGGTGGCAATGAATGTAGACCCACCATTGGATGTATTAGAGGATGCCTCGAGAGTGTGTAAGCGCCGGAGCAACTGATTGATGTCATTGTACAGATTGCTAGACGAATCTCTTAAGGAAGTTATCGGCTTAGTATCAGTGGAAGACACTGTGTTAGTACCATTGTCTGACACTAGATGATTGGCTAACTGGGTGGCCCACTTTGGTTTGCCATGCTTTGCCAGCAAGTCTTGATAGTATGGTTGGACTTTCCACAGTAAGTGCAATGACGAGATGCACAATCAGACGGCTGTCCACTAGAACCTCGACCAGCCGATCCATGACCTCCCCCACGACTGTGACCATGTCCACGGTTGGCAAGGAAGGCAGAATTGTCTTTGGAAGACTAATAATGTTTAGTTGATGAAGTAATACGCTGCAGTTGCTAATAAGTGTCATTCAGAGCAGGAACAATATCGCCTCTAGGTAGATGGCCCTTCACTGCCTTCAAATCATTATTCAACCCAGCCAAAAAATTGGAAACAAAAAACTAATTTCGCTGAGCCTTTAATTTGTCGATGTCTGTGGTCAAGAGATGAAAAACATTGAGTTCTTCAACCATTCCTTTAAAAGCACTATAGTACTCTAGAAGAGATCTGTCAGACTGGCGAAACTGGAACAACTTCTCATAAATATCATAAATACGGGTCATATTCTTTTCCTGAGAGTATGTTTCCTTCAAGTCATTCCATACTCCCTTTGCAGTAGAGTGAAACATGACTTTTGCAGCAACATTTGGTTCCATACTATTCCACAACCAGATTAAAATCAAGGCATTCTCCTTCATCCATCATTATAACCCTTGTCAGATGATGGAGGAGGTTTAGAAGTAGTATACTGAAGTTTATCCTTGGCCATAAGATAAACCTTCAAAGACTGAGCCCAAAGTAGGTAATTCGAACTTCCCTTGAGCTTGATAGAGGTAATTTGGACATTGACATTGTCCGAGGAAGATGTAGTAGTGGTAGTTTTGGTCTAAGCCATGAGGAACCAAAAAAAAAAAAAAAATAGAAAAGAAAGGATTGCTGATGTAGAGGCAAACAAACAATCACTTGTATGCAAATCTATATAGTACCATAGAATGGGGGATTCTATTACAGAGCCATATTATTAAGACTTGATCTCTCCATAGTCATCACCAAACAAACAATCACCTTAGGGTTTAGGGTTTAGGGTTTAGTGTTTAGGGTTTAGAGTTTAGGGTTACATAACATGGGACAAAAATCAATGAGGTATAAAAAACCCTGTCAAAAATCAGTCTTCGATTGTGAATTAATAAAATGAGCAAAGGGACATTATCTAACACCCATGTGATTTAAGCCATAGTAAACGCAGTAGTAGGCGGCTGCACACCAGAGAGGTTAGCGGAAGAATTAAGTCAACAGAGAGGAATGTATAAACCCTAGGCTTGATCATAGAGGCTCTGATACCATGTTACAATCCCAGAAACCTATAATCAAAACAGAGAAATAGAGGAAAGGAGAGAAGAAGAGAAGAAGAAAAGAGGAGAGAAGAGAAGAAGAAAAGAGGAGAGAAGAGAGAGAGAGGTGCAATCGAAAGAGATTCCCAAAAGAGAGGTGTGACCTGCTATTAGACCAGAATCGTATGATCCAGGTTATGCCTCAAAACTTATATTAAATGGTGCTGAAGAAAAGTACAAAATTACCCCCATAAAGAAGAAAAACCTAATCACAAAGATATGGGGCTGATAGGGGCTGTTTACGATTTGCGCCTAGCGCTAAACTCAACAACTTAAATCTGAGTTTTAATAAAAAAGTTATGTCCTGGTCTAACATATGTTAGTGCGTGAATACTGTTAAAGTTGCCGAAATGGAAATAACTTTATGGTTATCAAAACAAAAAAGATTATTTTACCATACTTTTGGTTTTTAGCAATGTTTTAGCATGATAAGATTTATGTAATTTTCAGAATTGAGAAAAATTTCAGCAATTGAAAGTTGAAAATCACCCATACAACAAAAAATTCAGTTTTTATTCTTGGACTAGGGGGTTGATTTTGTATCTGTTTAGAATTTGATTTTTAAACTATTTTTATTGGATTTAAATAGGGGGTGTTTGTTTTTTTATGAATAATATCTTAAGTAAATGAAATAATCATTTACTTAATGATATTTGACAAAAGTAAGTGTTGTGCTTTGCATTAAGGCTCCAGTGCAATTAGGCGACAATCGCCCAGACTCCAACTAGGCCGTCCTGGAAGCCTAGTCGTCTAGGGCGACGACTTGACAGCTATGGTGTAGCTCCAATAGGGTCTAACAAAAACCCCAAACAAAGATCTTGAATGGCTGAAAGTGGAGGAAATACCCTAGGTAGGGAATTAGGGTTTTATATAGTCAATTGAGAGAAACTTCACAGCACCAAGACCAGGCCTTAAATGGCCTTGAAACTTGGGTTGAAGTTGCCTTTTTATAGTAGTCCTTAATGATCCCTTAAAAGGGCCTCTGAAGGTGACTGCAGGTTTGGGAGATCTGATGAAGTCGATCCAACTCCAAACCCTGACATTGGGCTCTATCGGTTGAGACTTCTTGATGCAGTTACATGTTGAAATTAGGGCTGCTTTTTTTTTTTTTGGGGTGAATAAATAATTCATTACCAAGAAGAAAGAAAAAGAATATACAACCCTTAGAAAAGGGGGAAAGAAGAGAAAATGCCTAACTCATGAGGGGACATTCCTGATAATGGAGCTAGGCAGCTCCCAGGAATGAACAGTATGACAGTTTCTAACAGATGGCATATAAGAGGAAGACATCTGAGAGATTTTAGCTTTGACATAAAAGGAAATGGAACACCAAATCTTATCCAGAGAGTGAGAGTTGGAGGTCCAATTCCTATGGTTTTTTTCCATCCAAAATTTGATTGATTGTTGCACAGAAGGCAAGCCTTCCCACCAAGTCTCAAATAGTCTTGTGACGGAAGTTCTTGTCCATCCATATCCATTCTCTACAAAAGGGGAGGATTCTTCTATTGACCGGCCAATATTTAGCTAGAATCATTTTCCATATGGATTTGAAACCGAGCAATGGAAGAAAAGGTGGTCTATAGATTCTGTCTCATTCCCATATAGGACATGCATCTGATCAACTGGGATGCCTTCGTGGATGAGGAAGCAATGCGTAGGCAATGAGTTGGTGAATACTCTCCATGCCATCGAACTATTCTAGGGAATGTGATGTGGAAGCCAAATAAGCTTATGCCAAGGGGTGGCTGAACCATGAACTCTGACAAAATCCTAAGCAGCCTTGGAGGAGAAAACATTGGATGAAGAGGGCAGCCAAATAGTAGAGTCATTTCTTTGCCTCTGAGAGTTAGAGATGACAGGCAGAGAGTTCCAGATATTCGCAAGCTGGCTCGAGGGGAGACCTGGGGGAGCCCAAGAATAAATGTTCCGGGCAGACCTAATGAATAAATGTTCCGGGCACTAACAGCATGGCAGATGACCCCTTTTGGATGCCAAGGATCAAGCATAAGATAAGAAGATAGCCCATTTCCAACTTAAGAAGAGATGGCTGAAGAGAGCAGGGGGCAGGTGGCCATGATCTTACGCCAAGCCCAAGAGGCGTCAACTCGGGGTTTCACAGTCCAAAATGAGTCATTCTTGAGAAGGCCCAAGTACACCCATATGACCCATATACTGTCCTTATTGGATATAATCTTCTAGGACAACTTGATGATTCCAGCAGAGTTCACCTCTTTGATCCTTCTAGGCCCAAGCCTTCTTCCTTTTTTGGAAGGCCAATAGCAGCCCAGCTAGTAGGGTGAAGGAATCTTGGACACTCACTTCCTTTCCACAAGAAGGAAGCAAAAATGGACTGAAGCTTGGAAGTGATGGATTCTGGCAAACCAAAAATACCCAACCAATAGATGTAAGAAGCTTGGAGGACTGATCTGCTTTTTTAGTTTGGCTTATTTCTCTATTTCTTTCCTTTATAGGGTTAGAACTTAGTTTGGTAGTCGAATTTTATTCTATTTGAGTGATATTTTATTTCTATCTTAGATTAGATGCAAATATTTGTTTCAGTTTTAGATAGGAAAGCAGGATTGTTATGAGTCTTTAAACACTCTTATTGTGGCTAACGATGAACAAGTTCTTTTGAGAATTGAATGATTGTCTGGTTAAAGCTATGGCTGCCATGAGTTGTGTAAAACTCCCTCCCCTCCCCTGATCTTCTTCTCTTCTTTTTCCTCTCTTATCCTCTTCTCTTTTCTGTTCTTATTGGTAAATCGTTGTATAGTTGTGGATGGGGGTTGGGCTGTCACAGCTCTTCAATCTCTCACACACACCTATCTCAACTGTTGGATGGGGGAATTCTTTCTCAACTGTTTAAAGGGGAATTCTTTCTCAGAATTGAAGCAAACATTGCTGGAAAATTCAATTAGCCAATAGGTGTTTCAGCAATTACAATGACCTCTATTTATACTTGAGGCCTGGAGTTCTAGATTAGGAAACAACTGAAAAGTAGATACTTTGAATTCTAGACTTCTCTATTGCTAAAACTAAAACAATGAAGAAACATTAAACATAGAAATAGAAGACCCCTCTAGAGACTAAAATTCTAACTCAACTTAGTTATTGACTAAGTCAACACTAAGGACAATGATACAGTTATAAAAAAGAATCAGTTGAGGATTTCATGGGTTTTCTAGAAACTGCTGTTGGTCCAATCGACTGCTGGCTGTTGGGGGTTCTAGAAGACTTCATGTGAAGACAAAACTGTAGAGAAAATTGAGACTACAAAGGCTGGTTTGATGGCTGAAAACTGAATCAGAATTGAACACAAAACTGGGCGAGGCTTAGGCTGTCTCGATTGACACTAATGCTGGTCTTGGCCTTTCTTCTTTCTTCTATAATGTATGCTATACATGGGATTAGCATTAGCATATACATCAATAGTCTTCACCATCCTCAGCACCTTCACCACTGGCTCAAATAATGTGACAACCTTCTTTAGGTCGTGCCAAAATGGCTTACCACTTACCAAGATATGGTCAATTGGGCAGCTCTTCCCCTTGGAGAATCCGCCTCCCTCCAACCAAAACACTCCTCTAAGGAAAATATTGATCTGATTCCTACTTATTTTGCCTTAAAGATCTTTAGGGAAATGTAATTGGTGGTGAATTTAATGATTCCTGGCCTAACCAAATCCCCACCGCACTTGGTCCTTAGCTGTAGGGCATACACATGGTTATACACAAATGTGGTCACTTGTCTTTCCCTCTCGACCACACCATGTACTAATATTTTCTTCCCCATGTCCTTTAGTATAAGGTCAATGTAGAAGACTGAACAAAGGGCCCAAAATATGCAGTATCTATTGTTCATCAGTCGTTCCCCTGCCTTCTTGAAGTTACTACCATTATCCTTCACTGCTTGGACAACGTTCTCTATTTCCACCTCCTAGACCACCTCCTTCAACAAGTTGTAAATGTATTTTACATCGTTCTTTTCCTTTGATGGATCAACAGATTTGAGGAACACGGTCCTCTCATTACGATATATCATAAAGTTGATGGACTATCTTGTAGATTCAGTCAAACCATTATACATCATAGTGACTCCATAATCTGACCCTTGAGGGTCTCAGTGTACTCTTCTTAACTCCTCCTGCTGGGGTAGATACACATTCATTAACTCATAAATAGTGGGCCCCTTCACTCCCTCCCTAGCCTTCCATACACTGTCTATTATGCTTTGATAGTAGGGTCTCTCAGTGGCATGTGTGGTAAAAGAACCACTTCAACATTGCATCCCCTATTTTATCCCTCCAATTAGACCACATTTGCTTTTGCTTTTGCTGTCAACTAGTCTAAGTTCCAAAAACTGCAGGGTCTTGCTTAAGTATGTTCTATAGCATCATCATCATTGCCCCCTAGGGGTGGGGCTCCCCTTACACTTTATGTCCTCTTGAAGGGCAACTTCGGTTACTTTTGTTTCTTCGTACCCTGTGCAGAAGAACCACTAGAACCAGCCTCTATTGGAACTGCTCTAGATCTAGAACCACTAGGACAAGCCTCTCTTGTGACTGTTGTAGATCTAGAGCCACTGGGACCACCTCTCTTGCAATTGCTCTAGAAGAAATAGCCCCTCCCCTAAAGACTCCCTGCCTCTCTCCTACTCTTGCATACGCGTGAGTGCGTGACATCGCTTGCTTTTGTCGCCTGCCTATCTTACCGGCCATCTCTGTCTCCACATTAGCAGGCACAAAGTCATCAAAATTAGAGTTTGAGTACCCTCCTCCTACCTCTGCCTATCTCCCTAGTACTACCTCGTCAAATTCTTCCCTTGCCCTCCTCTTGTCTAACTTCCTCTTTTTCTCTCCCTTCATTAGGGTAGCCATGGCCTTTTGCACCTGAGGTTGGAGCTCCCCTCCCACTCTGTGACCTCTTGAAGGGCAACTTCGGCTGCTTTTGTTTCTTCCTACCCTATGCAGAAGAACCACTAGGACCAGCCTCTCTTGAGATTGCTCTAGATCTAGAATTACTAGGACCAGCATATTTTGTAATTTTTGATGCAGATGCCTTGGCTGGACTGGACTGGACTGGACTGACCCACTATGGAGGCCTAAGCCAAGACACAACCAACACAAACCGATATTTTGGTCTAGCCAGGGTTGGTAGTTGATATTAAGGAAAGAAAATTAGTATATTTGATTTTCTTTTCTTTATAAGTAGATATGTTGGATTTCCCTTGCAATTAGTTAGTTTCCATTTTAGATTAATTCCATCTTTACTTGCTTTCCAATTTTATGTGAGAATTCTTCTTTAAATTGCTGTAAAACGATTATGGAGTTTCAGTTTTGAATGAAATAATTGAATGGCTGAATTAATGGTCTGCTGTGATGTTTGCTTATCCCTTCTCCCCACTTTGATCCTTCTTCTTCTTTGTTTTTTCCCTGTTCTATTTCTCTGTTTCTGGGCGATAGCTGCAGCCCCAAACAAGTGGGTTAATTCCCTCATGTTGGTGTATGTTGTATTGTATTCCGTCACAGTTTAATCCAGGGAGTACTGGTGCAGGCGCCTCGACAGGCAGGACGGCGGTCCCACTTAGGGTTTTTTACTATATATTTGTAGCGAGGATTTCTTTCTCTGTAATGCAGAAATACTGAGAGGTGTGAAGACAAACGCTATAACCTTATTCTCCATTGATAGTAAAGTAGAATCTCATCTCACCGAGGACGTAGGCAATCTTGTTGAACATCGTAAACTTGTGTACATTGTTTGTTCTTGTTTATCCATTATCTTCTGCATCGTTTTAGGGTCGCATTTCTACATATTGGTATCAGAGCTCTAGGTTTTCGTTTTCTTAGGTTTACTATCACGATAGCTGGGAAGGGATCGAATGTCAATTATAATATCGTGTGGTTTAATGGGAAGAACAATTTTACCCTCTGGCATCAAAGGATGAAGGATCTTCTAATACAATAAGGTTGGGAGAAAACATTGTTGGGGAAGTCGAAGAAACCTATAAGAATTACTGATGAAGATTGGGAAGAGATGGAGGAAAAAAGGGTAAGTGTTATTCGATTGAATCTTTCTGATGATGCCCTACATTATGTTGTGGGTATCGAAGCTACACCATAGTTATGGGCGAAACTTGAGAGCATCTACATGACAAAGTCCTTAACAAACAAGTTGTTCGTGAAGAAGCAATTGTATTCTCTATAAATGGAGGAAGGTACAGATCTATTAGAACATTTTAACACGTTCAATTAGATCGTAAGTAAACTTGTAAACCTAGAGGTTAAGATCGAGGATGAAGACAAAGCGTTACTGTTACTATCGTTGCTCTCAGAATCGTATGATCACCTGGTAACGACTCTCTTGTATAGGAAGGAGACCCTTGAGATGGATGAAGTCGCAGCTGCCCTCATGTCCAATGATACAAGGAAGAAGGCCAACAGTACAATATCTTAAGGAGGCCTTTTCAGAGGTGACAAGGAGCAGGAAAGAGGGAGATCAAATCAGAAGGGATCTGGGAAGAGTTGAACGAAATTAAAAGGGGCAAAGACAAATGTCTCTTGTTACTATTGTAAGAAGGAAGGTCATCTAAAGAGTGAGTACTTGAAGAAGAAAGTTGTAGATAAGGCATCTGAGGAAGCTAGCATGGCTGATAGTTCAAATAGAAATGATGGAGATGTACTCTTTATATCATCAGGTAAGAATCAACCTTCTGATTCTTGGATTTTAGATTCTGGATGTTCATATCACATGTGTCCACATACGGATTGATTTGATATATATCAACCATATAATGGTAGGTCTGTTCTCATGGGGAATGATACTGTGTGCAAAACCATTGGAATAGGCGCTATTAAAATCAAGATGTTTGATGGGATAGTAAGAACTTTAGCAGATGTGAGACATGTACTAGAATTAAGGAAAAACTGTATCTTTGGGGCACTTGACTCAAATGGCTGTAAGTATATAACAAAAGGTGGAGTTCTCAAAGTTATTAAGGGTGTTATGGTTGTCATGAAAGGACAACTAATAGGAAACCTATACAGACTCATAGGGAGCACTGTTACAGGTGGAGCATCTGTGACTACAGATGCAGGATCTGATACAGATGATACTTATCTGTGGCATATGCGGCTAGGGCAGATAGGAGAAAGAGGATTAATGAAGCTTCATAAAAGGAAACTGTTTAAGGGAGAGAAAACTTGTAAACTGAACTTCTGCAAGTGTTGTGTGTTTGGAAAACAGTGCAAGGTTAGTTTCAAAACTGTAAAACATAAGAGTAAGGGGATGCTTGATTATGTACACACCGACGTATGAGGTCCTTCAACAACCAAATCTAAAGGTGGGGCAGAATACTTTATGACATTTGTTGATGATTACTCAAGGAAAGTTTGGATCTACTTCATGAAGCATAAAAGTAAGGTGTTCACTAAATTTAAGGAATGGAAAGCTGAGGTAGAAAGGAAGATAGAAAAGAAAATTAAGTACTTGAGAACAAAAATGGAGGGGAGTACACGAATAAGCCTTTTTTAGAATTGTGCAAAGCTGAAGGGATTACACATCACTTCACGGTTCCAAAGACACCACAGAAAAATGGTGTAGTTGAAAGGATGAACATGACACTTATAGAAAGAGCTCGGAGTATGAGACTGAATGCAGGGTTGAGTAAGAGATTTTGGGCAGAAGCAGTGAATATGGCATGTTTCCTCATCAACAGGTCTCTATCAAAGGCAATTGATTGTAAAATTCCCGAAGAGGTATGGACAAGAAAACCAGTAGATTATTCTATTCTAAAAATATTTGGTTATCCAGCCTATGCTCATGTATAAAGTCAACAACGTTCCAAGTTAGACTCAAAGTCTAAGTAGTGTATCTTTCTTGGTTTTGAGAAAGGCGTAAAGGGATTCAAGTTGTAGGATCCAAGTTCACAGAAGGTTGTGGTTAGTAGGGATGTTGTGTTTGATGAGTCTTACATGGTGAAGTCAAATTTCAGTTTGCAAGCAGTTGATGAAAATAAAGAAGGTTCTACTGTACAAGTGGAGTTAGGTGAGTCAGAACAACAAGAGAAAATGAGTCATCCATTGACTTACTAGGACAAGAGGAAGCTGTAGAAGTTTCCTATACTGTGGCAAAGGGTAAAGGGAAGTGTGCTTACAAAGCACCTGTGAGATACAGGTTTGAGGACATGGTTGCCTATGCCCTCATTGTAGGTACAGGTGATCCATCTTTCTACCATAATCCTTTGAGCCTTTGAGTGATGCACAACATGATAAATGGATGGCAGTTATGATAGAGGAAATGGAGTCTTTGCAGAAGAACAAGACTTGGGAGATTGTGGAAAAACCCAAATGAAGAAAAATCATAATATAAATGGGTCTTTTGTAAGAAGAGGCAGCATTTGAGAATGAGCGTGAAAGGTATAAGGCCAAACTTGTAGCCAAGGGCTATACACAGAAGGAGGGGATAGACTACAATGAAATATTTTCTCTAGTAGTGAAACACACTTCAATCCGAGTACTATTTGCTTTGGTGGCCATGTATGATTTGGATCTTGAACAACTTGATGTAAAGATTGTATTTCTTCATGGTGACTTGGTGGAACAAATTTACATGGAGCAGTTTGAAGGTTTCGAGGTGCAAAGGAAGGAAGATCATGTTTGTCTGCTAAAGAGGTCGCTTTATGGTCTTGAGCAATCTCCTAGGCAGTGGTACAAGCACTTTGATTCCCATATGATGAAGATTGGCTACACAAGAAGTGAGTATGATAGTTGTGTTTATTATAAATTATCAAATGATAATTTTCTTATTTTGTTGATGCTTTATGTTGGTGACATATTCATTGCTGCAAAGAATAAACATGATATAGTCTCTTTGAAGTCTTTATTGAGTGCTGAATTTGAGATGAAAGATCTTGGTACTGCTAAGAAGATCCTTGGCATGAAAATATCCTTAGAGATAGAAATGCAAGTAAACTTTGGGTAATTCAAAAGAGGTATACTGAAAATGTGCTAGAGCATTTCAACATGGAAAAGGCTAAGCCGGTTAGCACTTTGTTAGCTAGCCACTTCAAGTAATCTGAAAGGGAATACCCTACAACACAAGAGAAGGTGGAGTAGATATCTCAGGTCCCATATACTAGCGTAGTTGGGAGTCTCATGTATGCTATGGTTTGTAGCAAGCCAGATTTTTCTTATGCAGTCAATGTTAGCAGATACATGAGTAATCCAGGGAAGGAGCATTAGAATGCAATTAAGTGGATCTTCAGATATTTGAGCAAGACTAAAGATATAGGTGTTATGTTCAATGGTAAGGGAAGTTCTACAGAATTGACAACCTATGTTGATTCTGACTATACTGGTGATTTAGACAGGAAGTCTACTACGGGGTACGTATTTACATTGGCTGGTTAATGCAGGAGTAGATTACAAGAAACTACCCCAGCAGTTTATAACCCCAAACAATACAAATAGGACCAGGAAATAAAGAAATAAGACCATCAAATAAACCCCCAAGGATACAATACCAATGCAGCTCAGAACCAGCCCAAAACCCTACCCGATAAGGAGAGAGAAAGACCTGCTATAGTGCTGGAGAGAGAGAGGTGCAGCCAGGCCTATAGGACTCCAATTGAGCTGGAAATTTGATCAATTGTAGGGCCCACCAAGGGTGCAAAACCCCCAAATATGAAGAGCTTCTGACGGCTGGTTATGGAGTTATGAAGGTTCTTGATTTCTGACTTAGGAGAGAGAAAATCAAGAACTGTAGAAAAACCAGAAGTGAACAGCTGCTGATGGCTTCCCAACAGAGATCGAGTGGCCCTCTTGAAGAGTTGAACCAGTCCTTAAAAGGCCTTGCAGATCAGACCTCAGAGTTGGCCAAAAGATTGGCTCCCAAGATTTGGTCTGAATTCTGAAATCGATCCCTGCTGTAACAGAAACAGAAAACAGAAAAATAATTGCAGAAATTAAGAAAAGAAGTAGGAGAATGTGGGGGAGGAGTGGCTGTCTCGGCCAGGGCTTCTCACCCACAACTATCTCAGTTGTTTTAATATAATGACTGTAATTTTCTTTATTCAAATCTAAAATTATGAGTACATAGGCTCCTCTATTTATAGAGGGCAGGATAGCAATCAAACTATTACCCGGAGCTAGTTTCCCAATAATCCTAGACATTCCTATTACAACTAGGAATTCAAAATTGGACTAGGAATAATAAACCTATGTGGAAAACAAATAGAGTCCTAAGACAATTTGGACTCGACATACCACTTACTCAACTCGATGGGCCCAATGGCCCACTAATTAATTAAAAATTACTTATTATTCCCCCTAGCCGATGGGCCCAATTGACCCTTATTTGTACCTAGCCACTCAGGTGGACTAAGTAGGGGTTCGGCTGGCTTCTTGGCTAGACCCTAGCCACTCAGGTGGACTAAGGCTGGACCCTTCTTCCTCTCATATTTCCTTCCATAATGTGCATCTACATCACTGGTGGACCTATATCATAGAGAGCGATGCTTCAGCTTGTAGTTGCATTATCCATTATAGAGGCAGAGCACACGGCGACAGTTGAGGCTACCAAGGAAGGAGTTTGGTTGGATGGATTGGCTCGTGAGTTGGGGTTAGAGCAAGGGGGTACAGTGTTACATTGTTACAGAGTGCCACATCTTGCAAAGAATCAGGTGTTTCATGCAAGAACAAAGGATATTGATGTGAGATTTCACAAGATTAGGGAGCTTGTGTCAAAAAGCAGTATTCACTTGAGAAAAATTCATATAGATCTCCATCTTGTAGATATGCATACCACGCCAGTTACCACAGAGAAGTTCGAGTCTTGTTTGGACTTTATTAATATTACTCATTATTGAAGATGAGGGACGCACCAAATAGGTGCAAGTTTGTACCTATGATGAGGTACGGGGATGAAGACGTCTATAGGTTATCTTTATAGGAGGCTCGACAGAATTTAAGCCAAGGTGGAGATTGTTGGTGTACGATGTCTTATATTCTGTCACAGTTCAATCCAGGGAGTACTGGTGCAGGCGCCTCGACAGGTAGAACGGCAGTTTTGTACTTTTCAGATTAGGGTTTTTTGCTATATATTTGTAGTGAGGGTTTCATCCTCTGTAATGCAAGAAATATTGAGTGGTGTGAGGAGGAGCACTGTAACCCTATTCTCCATTGATAGTGAAGCAGGATCTCATTTCACCGAGGACGTAGCAATCTTACCGAACCTCGTAAACTTGTGTGCATTGTTTGTTCTTGTTTTTCCATTATATTCTACATCGTTTTAGGGTTGCGTTTCTACACCTCATTCTTGAACTACTTGGACCAAGACCTTGATCGAGGGTTCTCTACCTACAGGCGACCAAAATCCTGGAGTATTACTTTCAAAATTTTGTTCTGTTCTGAGAAATCAAACTCAGGTTCAGATCTGGTTCTGAAACTCTCCGCCAGTCCTGATATCAGAAAGGAAACTCTATCCTTTCACTTCCCGTTTGGCTGAAACTTGGCTGGAATCACAAGACCTGTGTGCTGCGATTCTCCATTCCAAGCCCAAAGTCGATCCATGCCTCCCCTTTCTGGTTCTGACGCAGGGTTGAAGAAGAGTTGTGAGTTGCTTTATTTCTTTTGTACTTTGCTTACCATTATACCCTTCTATTTGTCTCTAATTCTCTCATATCTCCTATTCCTATTTTACTTCCTAGTTTACCCCCATCGAATAATCATTAATCCCCTTTAGGTCCCATCTCCCAAGTAGCTCATAAGTAATCTGTTTATTTACGATACTGCCACTGCAACTTGATTATTGAGTTTTCTTATTTGAGTGGGCCCATTAAGCAAACCGAACAGGGTTTTCTTAAACCCCGGTTCTGCATTAATTTCTCTAGGAGAACCCCTAAACTCCCTGCCTCTCTCGTTCTCTTGTCTATGCATGAGTGCTTGTGATGCAGCTATGAGGACTTATGAAAGAAGAAGAAAGGAGTCGGCTTGGGAAAATAGGCTGCAATTAAGGGCCAACTTAAGGTTTAAGATTTTGATTGACAGGATACAGCTTCTATTTCAGTTAGTTTCTAAGTTAGCTGGTTTCTAAATTCTAAGTTTATAATTTCAGTTTTAGTAACTACTAGACTTTTTATTTTGTTAGTTTCTAATTCCAGTTTTAGTAACTACTAGATTTTCTACTTTGTAATCTCTCCCATTAATGTCATAAACAAAGCTAGGAGGGCTCCATAAGCCTCCCATGATTTTATGAAAAGAAACTATGCCTCATTATGAAAAAAAACTATGATGCTGCTGCTGCTGCTGCTTCTTCTGTGTGTGAAAATGCTGCATGTCTGATCACAGTGAAGGGGGTTGGTGTTTGATCCGACGAATCCTTGCAGTGGGAAGAAAAGGAGGATCCTTTTTTTCAAGTGTTCTTCTTTACTTCAAGGCTTTATTAAGTACTCAGTTTCTGATCATCCAATCAGGTACTCAATTCCAATTCTGTCCAGAAAATTAGAAGGTTCTGTGAGAGTTTTTCAGAATCTGCACAGACCAAACTAGCCATCAGTTTAGGCTAAGTTTTGGATCGAAGGTAGGTCCTACCTAGGGGGAAACTCGACCCAAAGGGGAGTCTGTTCTGCCCAGGGGTTTGAGAGATTGAAAACCTCCCAGTTTTTGTCTTCTAGTGATTTCTGCAGCCTGTTTCTGAAGTCGATAGCAGTTCTTTGACCTTTTCTGACTCCAGCAATCTCCTGTCATTTATTACATGTCTGATGAGTTATGTCATATGTGAAGCTTATTCCAGTCCTGGATAGTCCCTATTTGGTCACCTACTGATTTGACCTAAGAAGCCCTAGTTGATTAAAGTCGATAGCTTGCTGTAGTTTTGTCTGCAGTCCTTTATAGTCTGATTTCCTGTGCATGTTTTGGGTTGGTTTATGGTTGTTCTTTGGTTTAAAAATCCTGCAGTCGTGAGCTGGTTTGACTTGTCCAACTCAGCTTTACGTAAGCTTGACGTTCTTTGCTTTGGTCGCCGGCCTATCTTACTGGCCACTATCTCTGTCTCCACATCAGCAGGCACAAAGTCCTCATCAGAATCAAAATCAGAGTGAGTCCCCTCCTCCTACCTTTGTCTCTCTAGTACTGCCTCGTCAAATTCTTCCATTGCCTTCCCCTTTTCTCTCCATTCATTACGGTAGCCATGGCCTTTTGCACCTCAAGAGGAACCTTGGGCATTTGGCCACATCCCTGTATCCACTTGCCAAATGTCAATTCAGTCTATTGGCCCCACCTCCCCTGGTTTTCTTCCCATGATAATTGCATTGAGATTTCTTGTTGTCATTCCCTGTAGGCATACCGTGCCCTTATGCTATGTTATCCTCATCTCCTCCCTAAGCAGCCATAATGTAAGAAGAGTACACTGCTGCAACAAAAAAGTGTTGCATTTTTAACTTTTCTACATCAATTAAAAGTCCTATCATGACAAGAAAGCTATTTCTTAATTTCTATCTAATTCATATTTTTTTCCCTTGCTTAAAACTGATTTTTATAATCATTTTTAAATAAATAATAATAACAATAATAACATAGCTAACCAATATGTATGTATGGGAACAATACATAAAGCTTTATTTAGAGTTGAAAAGACAACAACAATAATTTTAAAATTTTCATTATTTTCAACCCAAAACGGAATATTTTTTTCATTTGTTTAGCTGAAACCCAACACTGTTGGCCTATCACACTGTGAAGCCATAGATCGGCCAACAGTGTAACATATACAAAATTTGACCTTCAATCACTAAGTTTTAACCCCAATTTTTTTTTGCAAGAAAATCAATTTTATAAACCAGAAAAATAAAAAAATTTTGAAACCAGAAATTAAATCCGACTTTGAGAAGTCATAGATCGACTTATGATCTAACATACAAAAAATTGAAGCATAATCACTAAATATTTATCCAATTTTTTTACAAAAAATTACTTTAGGGAAAAAGGGTATCACCTCAAACTGTGAATTTTCAAAAAATCTTCTTGAAATGCACCAAATGTTAGTTGTAAATGACTTTTACAAGTTTCCAACAAGTTTTTCTTTCAAGATTTGCAACTGGAATGGCCACAATCAAGAAAAGGAAAAATCCAAGTTTGGAGTCAAAACTATAGGTTTTGGTCGAAACATGTTGATACCATTCAAAATGCTTGAAAGACTCGAAATAGTGACCCATTTCGAAAAAATAAGGTACTTATATAATTTTTTTGGTTGAATAAACAATTCATTACCAAAGGAGAAGAAAATACATATAGGCCCCAAGAAAAAAGGGGAGAGGAAATAAAAGACAAAAACCCCAAAACTCAAGAAGAATCTGGGATCTTGAGCATAGAATTGGGAAGCTCCTAGGAAGCTACAATATGAAAATTTCTAGGTGAAGGGGAACAAGTGGTAGCAAATTTTTAGAGTCTTAGCTTTAACATCAAAGAATATGGAGCTCCAAATCTTTCCAGTAGGCTGAGAGTTGGAGGTCCATTTCCTATGATTTCTCTCCACCAAATTTGATTAATAGAAGCACAAAAGCAAGCTTGGCCACAAGGCCATAAATGGTCTTTCCTTGGAATGTCATCCATCCAGATCCATTCCCTATTAAAAAGGGAGAATTCTTATGCTCGACGGCTAGCATTTAGAGAGGATGAATTTCGAAATAGAGGAGGAGACAGGGCAGGCAACGAAGAGATGCTCAATGTCTTTGGGCTCAGAACCACATAGATAGCAAACCGGGGAGACATGGATCCTTCTCTGGATGAGGAAAGCTTAGAGAGGCATTTCGAGAAAGCTCTCCAAGCCGTGAAGCTTTGCCTAGGAATATAATACTTGAATTAGATGAGTTTGTGCCAGGGGCCGGAGTCCCATGAGATGTGATGGATTCCCAAGCAGTCTTAGCACTCAAAAGCCCATTTGAGGAGTCGATCCAAATAGTTTTATCATTACTTGGATGACCAGCAGAAGGTAGGGTAGGAAAACTATTCCAAACTTTTGGCACCTGAGAATAGGAAGGGGCAGGAGTACATGATCCTGAGGATAGAATGTCTGCAACCGAAGCATGCCTAGGAAGCCCAGAATTGTAGATGCTACGAGCACTGAGGACATTAGAGAGGATTCCTATAGGATGCCAAGGGTTAATCCGAAGATAGGTTGAGGAGCCATCCCCAATATGAGAGGAAATATATCTAGAAGCAATGGTTCTGAGGGAGAATATCTTGTGCCACACCCAGAGGCATCAGAGGGAATGCACACAGTCCAAAAAGAATCCTGCTTGAGCAAATAAGAATAGACCTAGTCTACCCAAATGCTCTTTTTATTGGAAACCACTTTCCAGATGAGCTTTAAAGTTACAATTGACATCTTTGATTCATTTGAGACCTAGAACCTCTTCTTTTTTGGGAAGACAAACCACAACCCAACTAATAGGACAAAGGAATCTAGATGATTCACATCCTTTCTAGAGGAAGGCAGGAAAGATGGATTCTAATTTTGAGATGGACTTGGGCAACCCGTAGATTCCTGACCAGTTGATGTAGGAAGCTTGGAGAACAGAACTAAGAAGCACTAACTGCCCCACTTGTCAAAATTTAGACCGGAACATGTAAGCTTTGGTCGAAACTTGGAATACCTAGTGAGTTGCAGTCAATTTCATTTCAAGCCATGTTGAAACCCAAATACTTTGGTAAATTTCAGTCGACTCCAATAGAATTTTGAACCATGTTCATTTTCCATCAAAATATTGCTTAGGATTTCTCTCTCACATTATGGTTCACAATATCGGAAAGAAAACTTTCCAGATTTTCAGTTTTTTAATGGAAATCCCCATTTATATTGGATAAGTTTTACTTGAGTGATGAGTTGAACAACTTTATAATGGAAGTTTAGATATACACACAAACAAGGGTTTTTAAGGAATCAAAGTACAACACACCATAGTTGTCACGGCGCTAAGGCGAACCAAGGCGGTGGAGGATTGTCTAAGCGCTTAGGCGAGAAGGCGCACACCTTGAGGCGAACAAGTCGACCAATTGTTATTTTTTATTATTTTTTATTTTCTAATGTTATTTGGTAAGCTATATATACCTTGTATCATAAAAAATCAACATTAAGCAACATAAAGTCATTAAAAATCAACATTTAGCCATATTAAATTATAAAAAATTAACATTAAGTCATATTAAGTTATAAAAAATCAAAATTTAGAGAAATGCTCTGGTTCTATAGCAAGTTTGACTGGTCAAATGATATTACTTTTACATGAGACTTTTTGTATCAGTTATAATATAAAACCAGATTTCCAACAAGTCTAAGATTACTTAAATCTAAGTTGTAATGACAAAGTTATGCTCCGGTCAAACTTATTTTTAAGTGCGCGAATGCTGTTAAAATCGCCTGAATGAAAATAATTTTATGGATATCAAAACAAAAAATTATTTTACCGGACTTTTGGTTTTTAGTAATGTTTTAACATGATAGAATTTATAAAATTTTCATAATTGAGAAAAACTCCAGCATTTAAAAGTTGAAAATCGCCCCTATAACCAAAATCCAGTTTTTCTTCTTGGACTGGGGGGTTGACTTTTTATCCTTTTGGAATTTGATTTTTAAACTATTTTTATTGGATTCAAATAGGGGGTATGCAGTGCAATAAGGCGAATGTCACTTAGGCCCCAGGCAAACCGCCTGGACG